>NC_065448.1:92715325-93015325 GCF_917563875.1 Diabrotica virgifera virgifera | reverse complement strand
AAATATTTAAGACACCCTTTATATTGCTCAGACGTGAAAAACCAGGTACCTAACGTATTAATTACAGTTTGGTTTTTTTCCTCAATCTGAATTGGTGGGAGCATACTATATTTGTTTACAAATACGTTTATATAGAAATAAAGTCGTTACAACAAACTTTTACGATGTTTACAAACAACATTGTCACGTTTACTGCGTATTTATGTGGTGTTTATAGATTAAAATGAAATAGTTATTGTAAAGCTTGATTTAAATAATTAAAATGTTTAATTACCTTCGAGCATTCCTGTCCTAAATGAAAATTAAATCCTATAACACTTGAGTCACTACAATAAAAATATAACACGCACAGGCACAAAAAACAAGTAAATAGTCCTTAAAACACAGCACTGAAAAATCCACAGGACTAAAACTATACAGGTGTTAGGTGTTAATTAATAAAATCGTGTATTAATATCTTCACGCGGACAACATAACGTGTCCGTAACTGGGCTTCAACTGTTTTGTGCATAATGTTGACAGCCAATAAGGGGCGGGACCGGGAGGGGATAACACCCCCACTATGCTACACCTGGAAAAGTGGGGGAAAAGTGGGGGGCACGATGCGGTTGAACGGACTTGAAATAAGTTTCGAGCCGATTTGTGAGCTGCTGTCGCTTTGCAAGAATTTCATTTTTTCCTCGCGCCTTTGCCTTCTTCGTTTGTTTATAATTAATGATTTTGAGGACTATGTTGGGGACTTGGTCCCGCTATTGATTGCACAATGAATGTAATTAAAGCCAATATACTTTTCAATTTTTATTGTTGTAATAAAACTAACAATTACAACATAAACCAACAGAAAAGTCCCAGCGACCTGTTTTATAATTGACTGTTCTTCGCGACGTTCTAAAACAGAATGAATACAATAACTATGATCTTGACGTTCTACGCAGTTTAATAATTACGCACTATTTTCTCTGTTAGTAAAGTCAACATTTTTTAGGAACGATTCTTAACATATTCCCCCACCTTGAAATATTATTTCAATAAACATAAAGTTAAACAATTTATAAGACAAGTAAATCCTCAATTGGACAAACAAAAATGAATACATAACAATGATTACATATAAATGAGTACATAAAAATGAATACATAAAAATTAATACATAAAAAAGAATACATAAAAAAAAGAGTATATTTTCTTAAACATTGTCAATTGGTAAGGGACATAACTTTGAAATTGATCGCTTATATTCGCCATTTACAGTTTGAATACGCGCAACCCGCACTTTGTTATCAGGGCCGACATACACTTCCTGTACACGTCCCATCTTCCATTGACAAGGAGGAAGATTGTCTTCCTTCAGCACCACCAATTGTCCAACTTCTAAATTTGGTTTTTCAGTAAACCACTTAACTTTCTGCTGCATTTCGGTAATATAGTCCAAAGACCACCTCGTCCAGAAGTGCTGTTGAAGCATTTGCATATGTTGATACCTAGATAATCGATTTATAGGTATTTCTCGTACATCAGGATCCGGTAATGAGGTGAGTCGTCGTCCAATAAGGAAATGAGAGGGAGTAAGGGACTCAAAATCATCAGGACTTGAGGACAAAGGACATAAAGGTCTTGAGTTTAGGACAGCTTCTATTTGAACTAGAATGGTATAAAACTCCTCAAATGTAAGATTACCATTGCCCAAAATTCTTTTTAAGTGTTTTTTACAGGACTTTACCCCCGCCTCCCATAGACCACCAAAGTTTGGAGACTTGGCTGGAATGAAGTTCCAGTTAATACCTTCACTACTGACTGAATTTGTTAAAGACTGTGAATAAGACAATAAAAAATCTCCCAATAGTTTTAATTCGTTATTGGCCCCAACGAACTGGGTACCATTGTCGGACAAGACCTTTAATGGTTTACCCCTACGTGCAACAAATCTACGAAAGCACGCGATAAACGCCTCTTTTGTCAAGTCCGACACCAACTCAATATGAACTGCTTTAGTAGAGCAGCATACAAACAGACATACATAACATTTTGAAAGTATAGACTTTCTCCCATACTTATTTTTAATTTGGAATGGACCAGCATAGTCCATCCCCGTTACATAAAATGGAGGTGATGGCGTTACCCGATCTTTAGGTAAAGGAGCCATTATCTGAGACAGTGGAACTGGCCGGGCCTTGAAGCACTGCACACACCTATGAATGGCATATCGTACCAGATTCCTACCACCAATTATCCAGAACTGTTCACGGATTGAACTCAAAACCGCCTGAGGACCAGCATGTAACAGACGTTCATGTTCCCATTCAACCAACAACTTTGTTAATGTATGCTTAGAGCTTAATAGAGCTGGATGCTTCTTCGCATACTCCAAACTCGACAACTGTAGTCGACCCCCCACCCTGAGGATACCATTCGCATCAAGAAATGGACTTAACTTGTGTAGGGTATTATTAGACAACAATTGCCCTTTACTAGACAATTCTTTAATCTCTTGCGAAAATGATTCCTTTTGCGCCAACTTAACCAAAATATTCATAGCATGTGTTAACTCTGCAGGGGTTAAAACACCCAATACTGTCTCTTTATGTGAAAGTTTTGTAAAATATCTTAAACAATAAGCCAAAGACCTTTTTAATCTAATTATGTGACCGAATATATGAAATGGAAACTTATATATGTCCTTAGCATCTTGACAGGTTCCAACATGCACTCTAGTCTCGGGCATATCACTAATTGGTTCAGGAACGGACATAGGCCATTTTTGCTCATCCAACATTAACCAATCTGGGCCATACCACCATCTTTGACACTCCATCAGTTTTGACGGAAAAATACCTCGAGATATGATATCTGCAGGGTTTTGATCCGTCCTAACATGTCTCCACTCTTTTGGGTCCGTTAATTCCTGAATTTGGCTTACACGATTTCCCACAAATACCTGAACATCACTAGGTGACATTTTCAACCAACTCAACACCACAGTAGAATCACACCAAAAGACTGTTTTTCTAAAGTTTATAGTCATTGCTTGTTTTGCCTTAGCTACCAGCTTACCTAATAACAGGGCTCCACATAGTTCCAGTCTAGGAATAGTTAATCTTTTTAATGGTGCCACCCTTACCTTTGCACACAACAAATGTACTGAAGTATCTCCACATTTATTTACACTTCTCAAATAAACACAACAACCATAAGCATTTATAGAAGCGTCACAAAAGCCATGAATATCAACCACTGATACACCAGAACATACTACCTGCCTAGGAATTGCTAACTTATTTAATACAATGAAATCCGATTTTAATCTAGACCATTCACCATCCAACTCACAAGGTAATGACTCATCCCACTTCAAATCCAACTTCCACAGTTTTTGCAAAATAATTTTGGCTAGAACCACACTAGGTGCGACCAGCCCCAACGGGTCAAATATTTTCGATACATCCGACAGAATATTTCTTTTTGTGTGCCTTCCATCTTCAACTGAAAACTTAATTTCAAACAACAATTCATCTTGCTTAAATTTCCAATAGAGTCCCAACGTTTTGTTTTGTTCTTTCTCTCCAAAATGTACCTGATCAACCAAGACTGAACTGTCTAACTTCCGTTGCACTTCTTCATCATTTGATACCCACTTCCGTAATTCCATACCTCCAGCTTTTAGTATTGAGACCATCTGGGTACATAATTCCAATAATTCCTCTGTTGTCTCTGCTCCTGTTAACACGTCATCAACATAAAAGTCTCTTAAAATTACTTCCGCTGCCTTAGGATACTCCCTTTGACCATCCATACCTAACTGTCGCAAACACCTGATTGCAAGATATGGAGCTGACCTCGTTCCATACGTTACCGTGTTCAAGGTATATTCTTCCAGCTGTTGACTAGGTGAAGTTCTCCAAAATATCTTCTGCAAACACCGTTGATTATGTGATACCCAAATCATTCGGTACATTTTTGCTACGTCTGCACACACCACCTTAGGATGTTGCCTAAATCTCAACAAAATCAACAAAAGATCTTCCTGAAGCTTTGGTCCAACATGCTGAATATCATTAAGAGACACGCCCGTATTTGTTTTCATTGAACCATTGAAGACAACTCGCAACTTAGTAGTGCTTGAATTTTCATTCAACACTCCATGATGAGGAAGGTAATAAGCTATTTCACTTTCAGAAGGTTCTGACACTGACATGTGACCCAGTGATATATATTCATTCATAAAGGAGCCATACATATCCTTCAGAACGACATTTTTCTCTAACCTTCTTTCCAACGCTAAAAATCTGTTCTTAGCTTCAAGTTTAGAATCCCCCAAATGCTCCAACTCTCCTTTAAATGGAATTCTAACGATAAATTTACCATCTTTTTCTCTCTTGGTATTTTCCACAAATATACTCTCACACTCTAATTCACCAACAGACAATGACTGCCTCTCTTGAGGAATTTCTTCCACGGCCCAAAATTTCTCCAACTGATTTTGAATGTCAACTACATTTAAATTACACATAGTTGAGTTATACGTCTGTGGATTCTGCATCGGTCCAGCCAGTATCCACCCCAGCAATGTCTTCTGCAACACGGGTTGAAACTCAGATAATTTAATCTGTCCCACACAAAGAAGACTATAAAACATCTCGGCACCTAGTAACATGTCCACTTTACCAGAAAATCCAAATCCAGCATCAGCTAGCGGTAAATGAGGGGGTATATCTAATTGAGATATATTTAGATTTTGACTAGGTATCAAACCACAGATCTTTGCCACAACCAAACATGAAATTGTTTTCTGAAAATTATTATGCAATGACTTAAATGAAACCATACATCTGCCACTAACACCAGAAGACTTTTGATTGATACCAAAAATTCTGATTGTGACTGTATCTTGTTGAAGTTCCAACTTACCAGCTAACTCAGAAGTAATCAGGTTTGGCTGACTCCCAGAATCCAATAAAACACGACATGTTTGCCATGAGCCATCCTTTGCCATCACCTGTACTAATGCGGTTGCTAATAGTATTTCTCCTGGTACCTCTATCCCATTATCCAAAACAACCGACCCAACATGCTGTGTAACCTCTAACGCCTGTGAAGAAGACGTTCCAATTTGCAAACCACCACTATTACCAGTTTCTCCAGCTTTCGCTCCATCATATTCTTTGTTACCACCAGGTCGACCAACTTCCGTAGCTGTATTTGGTCTTACATCATAATGTAACATCGTGTTGTGTTTTTGTCCACATTTCCTACAGTTACCTGCTTTACAGTATTTACTTGTATGATTTGCCTTTTTTAAACAATTTAGACAAAGGCCCAACTTTTTTGCTTGTTCGTACCTCACAAAAGTTCTTAATTTCCCAAATTCCACGCAGTTATTAATGTAATGTTTATTTTTGCAATAATGACAAAACGGATCTTGACTTGTTACACTGAATGTATTAGTCTCTGTTAAGTTTGACTCTGTGTTCACAAATGATTTATGTCGTTGCCATTTATTATGTCCTCTGTTATTGTGGCTACCAGCGCTATGTTCCTTATTTTCCTTAACCTTTTTTGAATTCCTCTCAATATTCTTTAAAGTATCTACCCTTTCATTTAAAAACGTTTTGAATTCATCCAAAGTAGCCACTTTTCCCTTTGGCCGCTTTTCCTCCCAACATCTAAATGTAATGTCGTCAAATTTTTTTGTTAGGCAGTGTATAACTATTGGATCCCAATTTTCCACTGAAATGTCAAGCTTTTCCAACGTTAACAGGGTTTCTGTCATAGTATCCAACATATTTCTCAAATGATCAGCTGACTCCTTTACCATATTTGGAAACAACAACAACGCATCTAAATGATAATCAACCAACATGGGAGTATCGTCATACCTGTCACACAAAAGTTTCCAGACAATATTATAACTAACTGCTGACGTTTGGCGCTTCTGAAGAACTTTAGCGGCATCACCCTGTAATGCTCGCTTTAAAAAATGAAATTTTTGAATATCAGGAATACTTTTATCATTGTGGATAAGACTTTCAAAGCAATCTTTGAACTCTAACCAATTTTCTACAGAACCGTCAAAATTTGCTATCGGAATTGGAGGTAACTTAATCTTAGCCCCCCCACCATATACGTCACTGACCAAACTTTGATTATCATTAGCATTACCAGGATATCTACTGTCATTCACAATCTTTCTAGCTTTCGAAATAATTTTATAAAATAAGTTTTCAAAATTTATTAATTCAGACTCTCCATTATATTTGTCATCTAAAACCAACATTTCTTGTTCAATTTCTTCAAATTCATCCAACAGTCTCTCCGCTCTAGATAATCTACTTTCAAATTCAATAAGAAATTGTTCGTCATTAATTTTCCCCTCAACAATATTACTACTATCTACAAATTTTGTAAAAATAGTTAATTTTCCCTTAATAGTCCCTCTCTTTCTTACTAAACCTTCCGTCATCTTATTAATAATAGAATTATAGTTTAAACTTTAAAAAGAGTAAACCCTGTACTATTATAATTATTAAACTTTAAAAAGAGTAAACCCTGTAGTATTATAATTATTAAATCAAAACCAACTAGTTCAAATATATTGGGAATATGTTTATGTAACAGGAAATAATAAAAATATAAGGAAATGTTAACGACTCACCAATCTCCAATTTTAACCAGCTTTGCACAAAACAGTTGTAAAAAATCGATAACTTCATCAGCATTTGAAATCCATAAAACCATAAACCATTAAAATTTTATTACCATCCGACTTCGTTTGGACCACTTATTACCATTCGGCTTCGAAGAACCACTTATGTTGGGGACTTGGTCCCGCTATTGATTGCACAATGAATGTAATTAAAGCCAATATACTTTTCAATTTTTATTGTTGTAATAAAACTAACAATTACAACATAAACCAACAGAAAAGTCCCAGCGACCTGTTTTATAATTGACTGTTCTTCGCGACGTTCTAAAACAGAATGAATACAATAACTATGATCTTGACGTTCTACGCAGTTTAATAATTACGCACTATTTTCTCTGTTAGTAAAGTCAACATTTTTTAGGAACGATTCTTAACAGACTACATTTCTTCATTTGATTTCTGGAAGCGTTTTATGGGATGGGAGTCGAGATGTCTAGTTTTATGGATGAATAAACTTAGATTATTCTTTATAGGTAATTAGTAATAATTAAAATTTATTTAAAATTAAAGTCTAGTCTTAACGAATGCAATATTATTAGTTTTATATTGTCAAATTATGTCATAATTCCACAAATTTTGAATTAGTGTCATATTTCTGTTGATTTTTATTTGACCAATTCTCCTCTTTCTGTCGATTTTACTTACCTTTCTTTCCGTTATCTTCGTTAAAATGTTGTATGTTTTGTTAAATATATTAGTTTTATTTCGCACAGCTTTATTTTTGATCGGTGTCTTTTTGGCATTACCTCATTTATTCCGTTTTTGTTTTCTTTAAAGGATCTATTTCTTCTGAAAGGGTTTTGAAATATATTGTTCTTTTTTGAAATATTGTTCTGAAGCTATGTTCATGTGGCTTCTTAACGCAATTTACTGTTTTTGTTGCGAATAAGCCACAATTTTACTTAAAAGTTTATTTGACAAATTCGTTTTCAACATACAAAACAATAACAAATTACACAATTTTTGTTTTTTGTTACTAGTTAAAATTTGTTCTAATAATTTAATTTTATCTGATTCATTCATATCTACAATTCAGACATATATTATACATTTTAAAGTAGATGACTTTAAAATGATATCGATTATTTCATTCATAGGAGATTCTGACCAATAGAAAGCTTCAGAAATAAAAATTAAACTGATTATTTTTTAATGATTTTAACTTCCAATGGTATAGTAAGTAAGTAATATACTTGATCACGTGTTTAATTCTGACCAATCAGATTAAAATTATACTGAGAACTATCTACTGTAGATAATTACCGATATAATTTTTTAAGTAGATTGTTTCTGTTTAATGGAAACCAGTTTCCTAGTTTTGACAACTGTCACATTTAAGAAAATATCCATAATATACGTATTAAAAAATAATCTTACGAATATCACACGACAGTAAGAATAAATAAGAAAATAATGCTTCATTTTTACTCAAATTTGTTGTCATTGGGCAATAGCCACACGAGCCCTGCGGGCTCTCGTGTCTATTGCCAGACAATAAATTTTCGAAAAACTGTCGCATTATTTTCAATTTATTCTCACTCTCTTGTGATATTATACCCGATTATTTCATTCATAGGAGATTCTGACCAATAGAAAGCTACAGAAATCTAAATTAGATCGATAATTTTTGATAATTTCCCGTCGTTAAGTATATTACGTCAGATGCCCTTCGTTGCTACGAAAAAATACATTCAGTGACATTAATGACAATTAATGTTTTAAAAATTATAAAAGTGATGACTTTCAACCGTCAAATTAATATTTATAACAATTGCTTGTTTAATTGTACTAATTTGTACTTACATATATAAATTACAATAAAATTTTGGTTTTGAACAGTTTTATTCATGAAATAATCGCAACAAATTGCACTCGATGTCTAAACTTAATAGGTATAGAATTTTTGCCCTCGTGACACTTTCAAACTGTCAAAGTGTCACTCGGGAAAAATTCAATAATTTTAGAGCTCTTGTGCAATTACTACTGATAATTTTTGATAATTTCCCGTCGTCAAGTATATTACGTCAGATGCCCTTCGTTGCTACGAAAAAATACATTCAGTGACATTAATGACAATTAATGTTTTAAAAATTATAAAATTGATGACTTTCAACCGTCAAATTAATATTTATAACAACTGTGTGTTTAATTGTACTAATTTGTACTTACATAAATAAATTACAATAAAATTTTGGTGTTGAACAGTTTTATTCATGAAATAATCGCAACAAATTGCACTCGATCTCTAAAATTAATATAGAATTTTTGCCCTCGTGACATTTTGACATAATTTCATTCGCCTTCGGCTCGTGAAATTAAAACTGTCAAAGTGTCACTCGGAAAAAATCCAATAATTTTAGAGCTCTTGAGCAATTACTACTGATAATTTGGGAAATGTTTGTTTTAATCTCTTTAATTGTTATATTGTTTATATCCTTTTAATTATTGTTTTATTATTGTTTACGTTCAGAAACCGAATAGGGTAAAATATAATAGAATAGGGTATAGTAGAATAGAGCATAAATGGAATAGAATACAATAAAACGGAATAGGTATAAAAATGGAATAGAATACCTAGATTTTTTTTTATATTACATTTGATTCCTGATTTATAATTAACTCTTTAAATGGGAACAACATTCTTATTTATGAAAAAAATGTTGAATATTCCGAGTTAGGTACTGTCCAAACTACATGTTGGATTTAGAAACCAACATTAAGCATGTGTGTCTATTTACGATGAAGTTGCATAAACAATATGTCAAGAGAGTGTTAGAGTATGAGGAAGGACGTCTGCCTAAATTTTTGTTTCAGGAAATGATAAGAGCTAACTGTGGTTGGAGAAGAGATTGGGAAAACTTGCGAGAGAGATACGGAGTGGAATTTAACACAGAGTGGGAAAGTAGGAATTTTTGGGAAGATAAGTTGGAACAGGTAATAGGAGCCATTCGTGTTGGCATAAGGTAAAGAGCATTGGAGAAAGCAACTAGATCAAATTTCTGCAATCATTATAGAGAGTTAATGGGACTCGTCGTTGACATGGGTTATATGAGGGATGAGGTGAGTTTCAATGATATAAGGTGGATATTCAAGATTAGATGTTGAGTATTGTATCTCAATGATAGACCTGGTAGGGCTGATGATAGGAAAAAGTGTGCTTTGTGTAATGAGAGGGAGGTGGAAGATATTTTGCATTTCATGGGACGATGTCCGATACTACGTGAATACAGAATGAAGTGGTTCAGAAAAAGTAGATTAGATAGGGAAGAATTGTTGGAATTTATGAGAGGTTTGGGCTGGAGGGAACTGGTTGCAACTGGATATGCAATCGATGCATGGAAGTATAGATACAATCTAATAGTGTTGGAATATACTTAACTATTATTATTAGACTCATAACACTCTATTCTTATTCTTCGTGTATCGTGCCTCTTCACCAGTTCTTAACCGATTTTGAGCTTGTATTCACGAAATTTTAATAGTAAAATTTAATCTATATTTTTTTACTGCAGTTAATACTTATCAATTAAAGAGTGACCTTTTATGCTTAATTCAATCTTAATTAATTTGTAATTGAATTGTGTATGTTTATTTTAGTACATAATACTTTATAAAATTTCATTAAGTATTCTGGTGCCTGGTGTAAGCTTACTCCAGTTAGGGAATTTCACTGGAAAATAGGATAGTTATCATTTTTTTCATATTCATTAGTTATATTTTTTATTAATTATTGTTAATTTTATTGTTATTTTTAGAAAAAAAAATGTTGATTTATATTTTGGCCAACCCCCCAGACGACCAATGGTCATGGGGGAAAATGTTTTATTAGGAGGGATATTACTGTAAGTATTACTGTATTAAAAAGCAATAAACATTTCTGAATCTGAATCCTTATTTAGGTAGGTATAATCAGTTGTTGCAACTGGTTGTTTCTCGAATTCCATACGCCATCATTTCCTGTTGTTTTAGTACCTATCCTTGATGGAGTTCTTCATTTTCATGACAATCTTTGTTATTAGTGAGCTTCCTCGTTTCTTATTGCTGATGGGCGGATATTATTTATTACCGTGTCTTCAATTTTTATTATCTCTGTTATAGTTTCATTCGTTAGATATATGGATTAAATGAAACCAGAGCGTCTTCTTTGGCACTATATCATTGATGTTAACGAAATTTTTGTCTTCTTTTTCACGTGCCATATGAGAATTATCTGACGTGGCAATTACCATTGCGATAAATTCTCGATTTTCTGCAACATGGAATAATTGTTCTGCATTTGATATCAGAGTCCATTCACTAATGATTTTTAACCAAGAAACTTGTTTTCTTCCTGAACTTCTACTGCCATCTATTTTGTCTTTAAGGATCAGTTGTAATATTCTATAATGTCGATTTCTCCTCACCACATGTCCCAGATCAGACATTTTCGGGTGTTTAGCAGTTCTCTATCTTTGTTGACCCTCCTTAGTACCTACTTGCACATATCTACGTTGTTCTTTTTGTCCAAGGTATCTGGTGTCCAAAATACTTGTCTAACTACCTTCTTCGTTTGTTTATAATTAATGATTTTGAAGACTACATTTCTTCATTTAATTTCTGGAGGAGTTTTATGGGATAGGAGTCGAGATGTCTAGTTTTATGGATAATTAAACATATTATTTATAGGTAATTAGTAATAATTAAAATTTAAAGTTTAAGCTGAAGTAGTGTTAGATAAATATTTGTTTATATGGGATTAAGCTACATTTGATAATAATGCAACTTATATTTTAACGTTTTTAAAGTTTTTAGAAAGATTGTTTAACAATAATTGTGTGAAAAGGGTAGGTGAAACCGACATAGTTGTTGAGGTTGAGGATGTCGATGATTTTTTTTTGATTATAATTTTTTCATAATTTCTTTTCACATGATTCTCAAACAATATTAATCCCACAGATATACACAATATTTAGCTTAGACATGTCACAAGGAAACAGTTTCAGAATCTTATTAAAATAGTTTTATTAAAATCTTACTAAAAAATAATTAAGTATAATCTTATATTTTATATTGTCTCATCTTTATGTCGATTTTATTTTAGGTACTTACCTCTCTTGCTGATCTTTGTTACATATTCTTTGTCCATGTTTTTCTTACTTTATGATTGTAGCAAAATCTCGTATGTTTGTGAAATATAGATACCTATTTTACCTATTTTTATTTTGCGCTGCTTTATTTTTGATCGGTGTCAGGTTGACAGTACCTATACCTACTTACCTCATTTGTCTAAATAAAGATTTTCATGTTTTGTTTTCTTTTAAATATTTATTTCTTCTGAAAAAGTAACTTTTATGGAATATTGTTTTGAAGCTATTTTCTTGTGGCTTCTTACTACAACTTACTTTTTTTTAATGTCACAATTTTACTTTAAATTAAGTTTCTTTGACCTTTTGATTTCCAATTTCCCGTTAGAGTGGAAGACTTTAAAATGATAGGTGGGTATATACAATATGTATCAGTTGCGTTCCTGGGATGACTTTATTGGGATAGTTCATTCGATTACTTATATGAAATCAAATTTAACTTAAGAATGCTCGTCAGAAAAATCATAGCATGTGATTTGCGTTTAGAAAGACAACCACGTGCAATGATGACAGTAAAATTCTCCAGTCAGTGATCCTATCCTCCCGTCAGTAAATCATGAGGAAAAACCTCATGATACTATCCCGTCATGGTAAGAATTTGGTCTTACATTTAGTTTACTCTCAATATTGACAGCAAACTCATAATATATGTATGGTACCTAAAACATAAACGACGTATCCTCGTTATGTTATTTGACTTACTAATGGTGGTATGTTCTTTCTATTGATTTCTTATTTTAATATAGATAACCAGATCCTACCGAATTCTGCCAAGAAATTTGCGACGCAATTGGTTTCATTTATCATTATTACAGCCGTTTCTTTCATTTTTCTCTTTTTATTACCACCTGTTTCTTTTAGGGCTATCTTCCATTGAACTCTATCTTCATTTTCTATGCGTGTTTACATATTTGAGATTTATCTTATCACATTCTCTATTTTTGATATAAGGTTGATATTAACTTATTCTAAAATTTAATGGTCTTGATGTTTCACTGAAATAAAAATGTTCACATTCACAAGATATTCTATAAATACAACTCTTTATTCTTACTTTTTTATTGTTACGTTTAGTTTAATATAAAATATATCTCAATGTGTTTGTTCTTTTGAATGTTTAGTCTTTGAGGCTTGTTCGAGTTTTCAATGTATTATCATTCTCTATTAATTTATTTAGAAAATGGTATGCGCTATTTATAAAAGTGTCATTATTATTTGCTAATTGTTGTACTTATAACATTTAATACAAATTTCCACAGTTTACTACAAGGAGAATTCATCGTACTTCTACTACTAAATAGGTCTACTAAAGTGGTGTGCCTATTTGTTTTATGCACTTTTGGTACTTCATAAAAATGAGGTGTATTATTGCTGTGCCTAATTAAGCTTGTCTACAGGTAAAGATTTTCAGGTTTTGTTTTCTTTTCTGTATCTGTTTTCTTTTCTGTATTTAATGAATGTATGTTTCTGTTTTCTTTTCTGTATGTTTCTGTTATGAAATAGTTTTTCCTTCTTAGAATGGATTGCATTGTTTAATGGGAAGGATATTTAAAACTAGATAGAAGGCAATTTCTTTCTAATATTCTTTTCATAAATCTTTGTTTTAATCTTCTTAATGTTGGTTTTTGGGAGTCTTAAGATAATGATGCCAGATCATTTTACGCATATACCTATATAATTGATTAGCATAGGTACTATTCTTAATGTTTAGTATTGTTTTTGTTTATACCCTGTCAATAATTGTTACGGTATTATATCCTCTTATATATTTAATTCCTTATTCATCATCAGTTTCGGCAACTTGTCATTTCTCGCATTCCATAGGCCACCATTCTGTACTTTTAGTATCCTTAGCGGAATCCTCCAATTTTCACGTCAATGTTTGTGATCAATTTCCTTAGTGAGCTTTTTAGTTTTTTACTGATTGTGATCTTTGTCATTCTTAGTGTTCAACTTATGATACTAATCGTCGGTCTAATAAGCAAATTGCCTAAGTCCATTTTTTTCGAGAATTGTTTTTTGGTGACATCTAGTAGTAGACGGTAAAAGCTACCGCCTGACAATTCCCACAAGCGTCATTATTATTTTATTTCGCACCAATTTCGCTAAACGAGTTTTGCTGAAGTCCCAACGTTCTTTCACATTCATACGAATATTGCGTATGTCCATTGTTTTATCAGGTATTCGCTTGTACGTAACAGTGTTTCTGAAGTTGTTTTGATTAAAAACGTTAGAAGATGTAAGTAAATAAATATAATTTTCATTATTATTATTAATATGGATATAGTAGGTATAATAAGTAGAAAGTTTGTGTAAATATTTTGTTTGATTAATTTTGGTCAATTATGTATTGCGTGGAGTTAGGCAATTTTCTTTTTATTACTTTTGTTGCCTTTTGGACTTAGGCAAGTTCAAAATTTTTTTGTCTCTCCTGTAAAATTTTCAATTTGTGTCTTAGGCAATTTGCTCATTAGCTCGACGTAATGTTTCTTTATTTATTCGTAGTAGGTGCCCTTACCATTTTAACTATGATCAGCTATATTATTTAATACCGTGTTTTCACCTTTTATTATCTCTATTATAGTTAATTCTACTGAATGTGGACTAAAGTGCAATGAGGCCGTCTTCTCTGGTATATCATTTTGGTTGAGAGACATTTTTGTGTCATAGTTTTGTCTATAAACTGCTTTTGACTCATACGTCAATATTCGATGGATAACAGTCTGCCTGCGATATATATTTTACTATTTTTATGGGTAATTTTGTCACAATTTAAGTTTAAAATACTTTTATTTTATCGTTTCGATTTCCACTTCGGAAGTGGAACTATATATACATAATATCTCTCTCTCTTGTCAGTAGACTAGGTATACTAAATCTCTACTAGATCCTCATTATTAGATGGAAGCGACTCTTGGCCGCGTGACAGGATGTCTCATCCTTCTGACACCATTATTGTTGATTTTAAATTTTCCGTAGGAGCGAAAATAGCACTCCACGATAGAATTTTTTTCTGAGAAACTGAAAACCATCCTGAACCATCTAACATTAACACGACATTCACATACCTTACAACAACACACGGAAACCACTCAGTACCTACGTTTCGGCACCTGCCACATACAAATTTGAGGCATACGAATTTCAGTACTGTTTATTTTGCCGCATACCGTATGTGGTGGATTCGACAAATATTCAATATATCTCGATAAACACTGGCTTATCGAAAAAGCACTAAGAGGCTAAAAAGTTTTAAAAACATTGTGTTTAACTAATGGTTCCACAATAAGAATTTAATTGGAACGTACACAAAAGATTGGGGGGGGGGGGGGATTTAAGGGAGCAAAACCCCCATAAAAATTTTATGGGGTGCACAAATTTTACTATAATTTTCTTTTAAGGTGTTCTTGCCATTATAATTCCATATGTTCATTTTCAATAAAAAATCTATAATAGTTTTTGATATAAAATCAATGGAAAAATTCCATAGTTGGCTGTATACCATTTAAAAAAACTCATACAGAAGTAAAAAACTTCAAGTTGTATACTGGTATAAAATGGTTTATTAAAAAACTTCATAAAAAGTCGTGCAAAACGTTTTCGTTCTAATTTAAAACATCTTCAGTGCATTCTGCTGAGTAGTTGAAACTAGCACACCAATTAGAGTGGTAACATTATGATATATATGGTTTACGGGCCATTCCACGAACATACGCCTGTTTTGGATTACTTCGACAACGAATATTTTACTGTGCAACATAAGAAGTGCGAAAGTAAATGACGCTAATAATTATCCCAATAAACAACAATGTAATTTGCAATTTACTTTCGTTCTTCTTATTTTGCACAGTAAAATATTCGTTGTCGAAGTAATCCAAAACAGGCGTATGTTCGTGGAATAGGGTATACATGATATATTTAAATAAAATGTGGTGGAGTTTTTGATATATTGGAAAAAATCGATTTTCATTTTGTAACTTCAAAGGGCTGTAACTTCTTTTATGTGCTCATTTGTACTAAGATAAGTTAGGTTCAATCGAGCTAATTTTGGTCCCAGAATATGTGGTTTAATTTATGACCTGCATTTTTGTTACACCAAGTATATCTGCTAATACCTTTTACAACTTTTTTAAAGTGGCTTTATTTTTTGTTTTTTTAATGTTTTTAAAGTCAAAAGTAAGCAAGTTACGCTCAAAATAAAGTTTGTCCGCTTTTTTGGGAAAAAATCGGGAAATCCCTACTAATAATAAACATCTCAAATGAAATTATCCGTTACCACTTCACAAGTTGCTTTAATCGTGTCTGTATTGTTTATACATAGGTACTGTAAGTTTCATCGGTTCAAAGTGCTTTTTTTGAAAGGGATGTAGTTAAAAGGTTTGAACAGATCACTAATCACGAGAGTATGCAAATTCAGAAACAACAGATCTTTACCAAATTACGTCATACAGAAATAAAAAAAATCCAAAATATTCAGAAAAGCAAAACCGACTTTTTTTACTCTTTGAGATTTCTGATATCCCAATATTTTTCAAGTTATTTTGAAAAGAAGCATTATTTAAAATCCAAAAACTTTTTTTAAAATAAGCATTTTTAATCAATGAAACTTACAGATCATACAAATACAAACTTGTGAACTGGTAATGATTTCATTTAAGATGCTAAGTAAGATGATTAATAATTATCCTGATTTTTTTATACCAAAAAAGGATCAAATTTATTTTGATTGTACCTTGCTTAGTTTTGACGCTAGAAACTTAAAAAACGGAAATAAAGTTTTTTTCAAACACTTTAAAAAAGTAGTAATGATTTTTTCCCAAAAAGTGCTTCAATTTTTGGTTATTTTACATTGAAATATTCGATTTGGAATTTGACGAACATGAACCTATTTTTCATTAGCTATAACTCTGTTTTTACTAGGTCTAGTGAGAGACCTAATACATACACCATTTTTTCATTTTTTACGAGCTATATTTTTGCTAAAAATCTTTTTTCGATAAAATACTTAATTTTTAAGCTATTTGCAAAAAACGTCTAAAAACGTGTTTTTTTTTTGTTGAAAAATGAATATATTTACTCGCAAATAACTCAAAGGGTATTGACTTGGTGAAAAAACAAAAATTGCTTAGAGTTAGTTTATCCATTTGCGGACTTACTTTGGAGGTATATTATTTACACAAGAGAAGGGGTGAAACTCACCCTCAGGGCAAAAGGAAACATCGGCACAATATCACTTTTTTTTTGACATGTTTGTATGCAAAATTTCATGTCAATCCAAACGGTTCTTTAAAGTTTGGAGCAAAAACCGTGAGTAATGCCCGGTTGCACCAACAGATCTTAAGCTTAAGTCGAGAATATCATAAAAATTAATATAATATAATTATAATATATTACAATAAGAATACCATAATATAATAATAGATATAATAGATAATAAGGTAAGCATCTAAAATTATGGTGCAACGAAGTGATACTCAAGGAGTAAGTGATACTCTATAAGTAGAGCTTAGCTGAGCTGGAGCTGAAGATCTGTTGGTACAACCAGGCATAAGTGAACTATAGTTCTCGTGTTTGTTTGTAATCCGTTCAGTTTTTTTGTAACTATCGTAACCAATGGTTATCTCCGTCGCTTTAAATATTTTCGTTTGTTTTGTAAACCGTGGATTTAGTTTAAAACCATATGGACTCTGATCTTTATTTTATATCTTAAAATCCTTACAATAAGTTAATGCTTTAAATATGTAAATCTATCTATCCACCTAAAATAATTCTTACTGTTTCTTCTATTTATATTGATATAGTCTGAAACCTAGTCTGTTTTCATTGTAAGAAAAGTTCAACTTGCACAGTGCAATGCGGGAAATGTGAAAAATCGTTCCATTCATCCTGCTTAATTCAGGCAGCCACTCAGAAGACTGCAGCTTGTCGTCACATTCCGGCTTATGGGTGTGTCGACTTTTGGGAGACAGAGAAGGGTCTGTATGAAATTATCATCAAACTTCTGGAGGAAAAAAATAAGCTATTGGTGGAAAACAACGATTTGCTGAACAAAAATCAGGTAATTCTTCTAGAAAAACTGGACATCGCAAGAAGTGAGGTTAGAAAGCCACCAAAGCCATCCCCTAAAAAGCTAACAGGAAATTTTGTTGACATTGGCAACACCGTATTACCGACAGTTTCGCAAACTGCAGTGGAAGGAGTGAAAGATGACAACGTCAAAGTCGTCAAAAATGTCACTGTCAGTCAACATCAAAAACAACAAAAATCGCAATTGCATCACAATACTCAGCAAGATCAAAGCCACATTGCCAATGATTCCAATCTAAACTCACAACTCTCTTCTGAGTTACAAATCCTTCCCGTCATCCAAGAGGAAGTGACTGAAAATGATGGTTTCAAACTGGTGTCATATAAAAAAAGAAAACAAAACAGAAGACCAAGTCCCAAGAAAGGCATTAACACTGATAACCTACTAAAGGTTGTAGCACCTACTCCAATTAAATCATGGGTATTTATATCAGGTTTTACTCCTGAAACTGAAGCAACTGATGTTTTCAATTTTCTCAAAAAATATGAGCTTGACCAGGACTGTGTGTGTGAGAAGATGGTTACCAAAAAGAACCACCTATATAGCTCTTTTAAGGTAGGAGTTCCTGAGATAAACAATGATGCCATAATGTCATCTGAGTTATGGCCACTGGGAACTAACATAAACCATTTTCTCCATGTTCAACGCCCTCGATCCTCAGTGAATCCGCTGAAGAAAACCGTGGTGCAGTAAATGTTCCTGTACATAATAATAATAATAAAGGTATTTTAGGAAATTTTAAGAAAGCACAAAAAACTATTTTACACTGTAATATACAATGTTTGCGTACCTCCTTCTTAGATCTGGAGGTCCTCCTCAATGAAGTATCAGCAGATTGCTTATGTATAAATGAACACTGGCTAGTATCTGAGGAACTATTTTCAATTAAAATTAAGAACTACAGAATGATTTCTGGCTTTGCAAGGACTGTGGGCTCTCATGGGGGTGTAAGTATATATATTAAAGAAACCTTTGATTCTGTTTCATTAAATCTTGAAAGTTTGTCTCTTGAAAAACATTGTGAAATAACAGGTGTACATTTGGTAAAATTTGATATTCAACTTGTCACTGTGTATCGTACCCCAGATGGTGATTTAAATCAATTCTTCAATACAATGTCAAAAGTTTTCAAAAAGTTAAATACAAATAAACCTCTTATTATAACAGGGGATTTCAATGTGCACTTCAATGAAAGGGATATTGCAGCCCTGGATCTGTGCAATTTCTTTAGATCCTATAACCTCAAAAAATCAATAAAATTTAACACCCGTTATAATAGATGTCTTGATAACATATTTACAAATATTAATAGTACCATGTTGCAATCCGAAGCTGTTGATCTTTCACACACTTCAGACCACAAAGGCATATTGTTTAAATGTGAAGTGTCCCAAACTACTTCTAAATCTAGAATAAGCTACAGGCCCATTACAGAGATGGGACTGGCCTCTTTAAATAACAATCTTTGCTTACAAAATTTTGAATTTATTGATAATGAATGTATTGATGTGGACTCAAGGTTTAAAATGTTTATCGATATTTTAACGCAGGCAATAAATCTGTCTTTTCCTGAAAAATCTAGGCTTGTTGAGCAAGGTAAACAATGTAAAAAAAATTCTTGGTTTAATGATGATTTGAAACTTATGAGGGAGAAACTACAATTTTTGACATCTTTAAATAAAAGTGACCCCGTTTTAGTGACAAAGAAAACACTCTCAGAATATAGGAAAAAATACAGACATGCTATACATAAGGCAAAGATTAAATCTAATGATGATTTTATATTAAACTCTAACAACCGTCAACAGGCTATGTGGTCCCTAATAAACTCAAGATGTAAGAATTTACCAATAAAAAATTCATCACTCAATGCAAATAGTTTTAATGATTTCTTCTGTGGTATTGCTGAAAATGTAATAAATACACTTAATCATACTGACCAATCATTCAATACATACCTTAGTTTTATACCACATGCTCCTTCATTCGCCTCTAATCATTGCTCCTTCAGATTTGAGCCAACAAATTTGGAGGAAGTTGTAAAAGCAATTGAAGAATTAAAAAATAGCCAGAGCAAGGACCCGGATGGAATGAACACAAAAATAATCAAGGCAATTAAACACAACATTAGCTTACCTTTAACTAAACTAATAAACTACTCAATTTCATCCTGCATTTTTCCTTCAGTGTTTAAAACTGCGAAAGTCATACCTCTCTTTAAACGTAAAGGTTCGGCTGATGATCATAATAACTTTCGTCCAATTTCTCTTTTGCCAATTCTTTCCAAAGTGTTTGAGAGAATCCTAAAGAAGCAGATCAATGACTATTTTGAATCTAATCGGCTTTTTGCAGTGCAGCAATTTGGATTTAGAAAAAACAAAACAACAACACTTGCTATCGATCATTTTACAGGCAGTATTTTGGAAGGATTTGAAAACTTTCTTGATACCCTTGCCTCGTTCCTTGATCTTACTAAAGCTTTTGATTGTGTCACTCATAGTATTCTTCTTAAAAAATTACATGCCTATAATTTTCATCCTATGTCTATTCAATTGATTGAGTCTTATCTATCAGATAGATTTCAATATGTGTTTTTTAACCAGCTCAAATCTGATAAAAAACCTTTGATGTATGGAGTGCCTCAAGGGTCAGTTCTAGGTCCAATATTATTTCTCATTTATATAAATGACTTGGGATTTTCACAAGAGGGCCCGGTAAGCACAGTCCTATTTGCTGATGATACTACATGCTATCAAAGTTACCACCCTTCCCAAATCAGTGATATTGATCTTGAGACCACAGAGAGCAATTTGTTCCAATGGTTTTTGGCAAATCGTCTCTCTCTCAATAACTCAAAATCACAAACAGTGAACTTTACCCTAAGACATAACACCATTACACATCCCATTTTAACAGATTGTTCACAGGAAGCTAAATTTCTTGGTGTTTATCTTGATCAGGGACTCACTTGGGAACGGCACATACTGAAACTTTCCCAAAAGCTCTCAAGCCAACTCTTTTTATTTAGAAACCTATCTAAGGTTACCTCCCTTCAAACCCTTCTTACATCATATCACAGCAACTTTCACTCACGACTAACTTACGCAATCCTTTCCTGGGGACACTCTTGCCATATAGATAAGGTGTTTGGTCAGCAGAGAAAGTGTATTCGCATAATCACAGGTCAGGGTTATCGGGACGATTGTAGGCAGTCTTTCAGAAACCTGAGGATTCTCACACTACCTTCTGTGTACATTATGCAGTGCCTGTTGTATGTTCATCAAAATGTAGATCTGTATAAAACACAACAGCATACTTATCAGACTAGAAATCATGATGCCCTTGTACCAGACTTCAGTCGACTTGAGAGGACCAGAAATGGAACCAGATACCTAGCATTGAAATTTTATAACTGTATACCAATATCTATTAAAAGTCTTGATTTTAACCAATTTAAGAGACAAATTAAAAATTATCTTCTGATGGGTGCTTTCTACTCATTTGAGGAGTACTTCAGATCTAAATTTTGTTTTGTCCTGTAATTTAATTAGTGTTTAGTTTTTAAATTTTAGTAATAGGTTTTTTTTACTGAAGTACTGTCAACTTTTAATGTAATTTTAGACAATTTTAATTATTGCTGACCTGTAAAAGTACATTTGTACATTATTACCAATAAATACTCTACTCTACTCTAACCCTTTCCGTTTATATATTATACTGGCCAAAGGAATTTAAATACCTAGGCATCACACTATATAGCTACGGAAGGCTCGAAACAGAAGTGGAAGATCAAGTGAATAGAGCAAACAGAGCCGCAGGTTGCCTGAATGACACAATATGGAGAAATAAAAATATCGGGAAAGAAATGAAAGGCAAAATTTACAAAACAGTCATCAGACCAATATTGACATAAGCGGCAGAAACACGACCCGATACAGAGAGGACAAAAAATTGCTCGAAACAGCGGAGATGAAAACCCTTCGAAAAGTCAATGATAAGACTCTATGGAACAGAGCTAGAAGTACAGATATACGACGGAGATGCAAGGTGGATAACATTAGTAACTCGGTAAAAAACAGAAGAATAGAATGGAATGACCACATAAGCCGTATGACAACAAATATGGGAGTAAAGACAGCGAGAGACGGTTCCCCAATAGGAAGACGATCAGTGGGAAGGCCACGAAAATGATGGAACGGTAACTTACTAGAGGCACATTTAAAAAACAGACAGAGTTATGTCTATACAAAAAGAAGAAGAAGAAAAACCTAGAAGCATTCGAAATGGGGTGTTACTGTAGTAGAAAAGTATACCGGAAATATCATGAATACATCGCAAAACAAACGCTTAAGTTCGTGAACAACTAGGGAAACACTGTGAAGTTTTAATCTCGTTAAAAATCAGAAATTTGGGATACTTGCGACTTACTCTGAGTGGCCAAGAATACAAACTGGGAAAACTCAAAGACAGAAGAAGCGTAGGAAGACGTAAAATTTCGGGGCTGTGCAATCACCGTGAATGGTTTGGCTGTAGTGTAATTGAATTTTCTTTATTCACGTAACAACCATAATTATAATTGTCAAAATAATTTGCAATCTCCGATAGCAGCAGAACTTAAGGAAGAGGCATGACCTTTGAATTTTGTGACGATTGTCTATAGCTTAAGAGGAAACAGTAGCCATCAACAGGTATCGAAAACGCGTTCCAAGATTGCGGCTGTAATTTTGAATATTTTTTCGAGATATTTGGCACACGTTTTCGTAATATAATAAAGAATGGTGGTACAGAGCCCAATTTGAAAAATATATTAATATGAGGAAATTACTCTGTAATTAAATACGATATTAAAAAAACGAGCCTGTACCGCCATTAAGAAGAACAAAAAAATACACTTTCTTCAAATAAACTTTTTTATCCGATGCCTAGATTTTGTGTCATTTTGGAACTACTAAAATTTTTTATTTCATTAGTAGTTCCAAAATGACACAAAATCTAGGCATCGGATAAAAAAGTTTATTTGAAGAAAGTGTTTTTTTTTGTTCTTCTTAATGGCGGTACAGGCTCGTTTTTTTAATATTGTATTTAATTACAGAGTAATTTCCACATATTAATATATTTTTCAAATTGGGCTCTGTACCGCCATTCTTTATTATATTACGAATACGTGTGCCAAATATCTCGAAAAAATATTCAAAATTACAGCCGTAATCTTGGAACGCGTTTTGGCTACCTGTTGATCGCTACTGTATCACCTTAATCAAAACTTACACACATGTATAGACTTGTAATTACATGCTTTGTGTATATACTTATCATCATCATTATCTTTGCCTTATCCCTATGCGGGGTCGGCTTCCCTAATTGCATTTCTCCACACAACTCTATCTTGGGTCATAGCAATGTTAATCCCCTTTACCAACATGTCCTGCCTTATCGTTTACTTCCAGGTCTTCTTTGGTCTTCCCCTCCTACTCCTTCCAGGAATCTGCACTTCAGCTATTCTTCGTATTGGGTGATTACCGTCTCGACGTTGAACATGACCAAACCATCTTAACCTATGCTCTCTCATTTTGGCATCAATTGGTGCTACACCTAGACTTCCCCTAATATACTCATTTCTAATTTTATCCTTCTTTGTCACTCCACTCATCCATCTAAGCATTCTCATTTCCGCCACATGCATTCGTTGTTACTCTTTCTTTTTCACTGCCCATCATTCAGTTCCGTGCATCATAGCCGGTCTTATGGCTGTTTTATAGAATTTTCCCTTCAGCTTCATTGGAATTTTTCTGTCACACAACACACCACTCGCTTCTTTCCACTTCATCCATCCGGCCCTAATTCTACTGCATGCATCTCCATCTATTTCTCCATTACTCTGTAATACCGATCCTAGGTACTTAAAACTATTGCTTTTCACAATCATTTCACCATCCAAAGATACCATTTTATTTGTAGTAACTCCATCTTTAAATGAACATTCCAAATACTCTGTTTTTGTCCTACTAGGTTTTAAACCTTTTTCCTCCAGAGCTTGTCTCCACTGTTCCAGTTTTTGTTCTAAGTCTCTTTCACTATTTCCTATTACCACTACATCATCAGCATACATAAGGCACCATGGAATACTACCCTGTAGTTTCGCTGTTATCTGGTCCAAAACTAATGAGAATAAATAAGGACTAAGCACCGAGCCTTGGTGCAATCCTACTTTCACCTGAAATTTATCAGTCTCTCCCACACCTGTCCTAACACTAGTCGTTACTCCCTCATACATATCTCTCACAATCTTTACATATTCGCCAGGGACTCCTTTCTTATTGAGTGCCCACCACAGAATCTCTCGAGGAACTCTATCATATGCTTTCTCAAGATCGATGAATACCATATGAGCGTTGGTCTCTTTATTCCTGTATTTTTCCATCAATTGCCTTACAATGAAAATTGCATCTGTTGTTGATCTGCCCTACATAAAGCCAAATTGATTATCGGATATTTCGGTTTCTTCACGTATCCGTCTATCAATTACTCTCTCCCATATTTTCAGTGTGTGGTTAAGTAGTTTTATAGCCCTGTAGTTTGTGTATTGTTGTATGTCTCCCTTGTTTTTGTAGACACGTACTAATATACTGCTTCTCCATTCGTCTGGCATTTGTCTAACTTCCATAATTCTATTAAATAGACCTGCTAGCCACCTTATTCCTGTCTCTCCCAATGCTCTCCATACTTCCCCAAAAATATCATCTGGTCCGACTGCTTTTCCTTTCTTTATCTTTTGAAGCGCTTGAGCCACTTCCTCGTTTGTTATTCTGGTAACCATTGCTGATACTGTCTCCGTTAACTCCACAGAATGTCTGTCAAATTCTTCATTTAATAAACTGTCAAAATACTTTCTCCATCTCTTTTTGACATCCTTTTCGTGAATTAGTATTTTATTATTTTCATCCCGGATACATCTATTCTGATTAAAATCTCTTGCTTTCTTTGCTCTCTGTTTGGCTATTTTATATATCTTTGCTTCGCCTTCCCTGGTATCAAGTTGATCGTATAGGTTTGAATACGCTTCTGCTTTAGCTTTTGCTACTGCTACTTTCGCTTCCTTTTTGGCGACCATATAGTTTTGAAGGTCTAGGTCCGATCTGGTTTCTTGCCACTTTTTATATAATTTTCACTTCTCTTTTATTTTTCCTTGTACTTCATTTGACCACCACCAAGTCTCTTTATCCTCAAACTTCTTTCCTGACGTTTTCCCAAGTATTTCAATAGCCGTCTCTAATAATATTGGCCATTTTTCTACAAATTGTGTTAGGGCGTCTTTTCATGTTCCAACATATTTTTTCTACCATTCTTTCCCTGAATAGACCTTCCTTCTCATCTTTTAGCATCCACCACTTGATTTTTTGTGGTCCTCTCTGATATTTTTGTTTAGTTTCGCTTTTTACTTCGATGTCCAGAACAAGCAGCTTATGTTGTTGGCTTACTGTCTCACTAATTATTACCTTGTAGTCCTTGCATTCACGTATGTCTTCTTTCCTTATCATGAATTAGTCTATTTGGGATTGATTTTGTCCACTTTTGTAGGTAATAAGTTGAGTTTCTCTCTTTTTAAAGAATGTGTTAACAGTCGCCATATCCAATGCTGTTGCTAATTCTAGCATGTCATCTCCAGCTTCATTTCTAGTTCCAAAGCCTAATCCCCCATGTATTGTTTCATATCCTGTCTTGGCTTGGCCCACATGTGCATTGAAATCACCTCCTATTATAACTTTCTTCTCTGCTGGAATATCACTCAGTACGTCTCCTAATTGGTCGTAAAAAGCTCTTCTTTCATTCTCACCCAGACCTGTTTGAGGAGCATACACACACACACACACACACACACACACACACACACACACACACACACACACACACACACACACACACACACACACACACACACACACACACACACACACACACACACACACACACACACACACACACACACACACACACACACACACATTCACACACACACACACACAACATTCAATACCTCTTTATCAATTACAAACACTGACATCATTCTATCACTCGTTCTTACAACTTCTACTACGTTATCTTTCATTTCACTATCAGCAAGTATACCAACTTCATTTCTAGTGTTACTACTCCCTACATACCACAATTTATATCCATCACCTAGTTCTTTCGCCCTTTGTCCTTTCCACCTAGTTTCTTGAATACAAGCAATTTGAACTCTTCTTCGTTTGAGCGCATCCACTAACTCCAAACTCTTACCTGTAAGACTACCAAGATTCCAAGACCCTATCCTGATTTTTCTAACCTGTAATGGTGTTCCCCCTGAGATAGTCCTCACCCGGAGATCCGAACGGAGGCTCATTTTACTTCCGGAACATTTTACCTCAGGAGATGCCATCATTTCAGTATAAGTTTTTATTGCGTTTGGAGAAGGTCTTTTCATTATTATGGCCTGAAAAGATTTTTGGATATTTGATGCCTGAATGCCTTTTCTATCAGCACGTTTAGCGTACCCTGCACGTTTAGCCAATACACCACCAATGCAACCAAAGTGCAGTATTACTCCACACCCGCCTGCATTTTTCTGTATAGGCCAGGATCCCTACTGTAAGGACTGCCCTATAAGCCAATGTATTGTTGCCCGTATCCCGCCACTAGGAGGCACGTACTTTATTCGGGATACTTTGTGTATATACTTACTACATATGAAAATCACTATTTAATAAAAAAAGGTATTTAATGTATGTTTATTAACAGAATATAAATAGTGCTGTCACCAGGGGGCAATACGGCCTCCTTTATTTAGATGGAGTTTATTTTATGTACCTATTTTGACCCGTAAAACACGAATTTTTTGGGTCACAGTTGATCCGGATGTCGATAAGATTTTTATACACAAAAAACTTGCAAAATTACAAAAAGGGATTTTTTGCAAAACAAAACATTTTTTGCATTTTTTGCAAGTAAAAAATATTAGAAGTATTTTCGTAGGATGCATAGTTTTCGAGATAAACGCGGTTGAACTTTAAAAAAATCGAAAAATTGCAACTTTTGAACCTGAATAACTTTTGATTAAAAAATAAAATAGCAATTCGGCTTGCAGAATTTGAAAGTTCAAGTTAAATTATACAGATTTTGATTATGTACCTATTTGCGTAGCTAAAAATTAATTTTTTTATTGTTAGGGAGCGTTCAAGTATTACGTAACGCGATTTTTGAAGATTTTTAACCCCTCCCCCCTACGTAACGCACACTTATGGGAGTGTAACTATTGCGTAACGCAATTTTTGAAGATTTTTGACCCCTCCCCCCCCCCCACCAGCGTTACGTAATACTTTAACGGTCCCTTAAACAAAACTATAAACACATAGTGCTTGAGTGATGTTTTCAGTGCATCTCTCATTTAAAATCGAATGAGTAGGTACAAGTGCTAGCGCCTGCAAAGAGGCAATTTCATTAAGACGCATGCATTGGAAACAAGACGCGTCAAAACGCTCAAACACTATTTGTTTATAGCTTTGTTTTACAGTAAAAGAATTAATTTGTAACAATGCAAATAGGTAATCAAAACCGGTATAATTTGATTTGAACTTTCAAAGTCTGTAAGCAGAATTGCTATTTTATCTTTTAATCAAAAGTTATTCGGGTTAAAAAATTGTAATTTTTTGATTTTTAAAGTTCAACTGCATTTATAGCGAAAACTATGCATCTTTCGAAAAAACTTGTAAGGACGTTTTTTGCTTAGAATGACAAAAAATAAATACAAAATAATTACACTTTTATAAAAAAGACTTTTTTATAATAAAACCTTTGTATTATTTATAGGAAAGAATATAAAATAATTAACCGATAAACGATTTAAAGATAAAATGCTTAAAATTCCCAAAATTACACTCTAATAAAAATAGTTATTTTTGAAACAGTTCGTGAAATATGCTTTTTGCGAACGCACGCGATTTTTATTACATCGCGTAAGTTCGCAAAAAATACTTCACGCACAGTTTCATACAATATTTTATCTACGATAAACAAATAAAACAACTGTAACTCTTCGTCACTGGAATTCATTTCTATTCTACAATTTTTAGAACTTTGACATTTAAAAATCTTAACTATCATACTTTCAAACCACAAAACTGTCAAAAATTTTGTTTTAAGTCATTGCTCATATTGTCATCACCATGACAACGCGAAAGTTCAGGATATTTGATTATATGAAAGTGTGCCAAAAACCCATTGAAAGTGTGCGAAAAAGTAAATCCCATTTAAAATACATTCTTACTTCACTCACACTTTAAACTCTTCACGCACTGCTATCTATAATGACAGTTTTCACAAACTAAAAACTTATACATAATATGACATAGAGTAGATAAAGTACTTTTTATAATATCACGGTTTTGTTATTGTACATGTACATGTACATGTAGGACACAACATGTTTGGAAAGAATAATTAACTTATAAAATATGAATTTTTAGTAGGTGTATTAACTGTTATTTATAATTATGATTCCAAAAATTACACTAGTATAAAATAGTATTTTTTATAATACCACGGTTGTTTAAAATGGTATTTATAATTTTAAGTATATAAACTTTTAATTATTTATTAAAACAATTAAAAAAGATACGCAACAGCCAGGTTCCAACTGGGGACCTCTCGATCTGCAGTCTAATGCCACTGAGGCACCATCAATTTGTAGATATCGATTTATTAACATACTTTAAAATATCATTGCATTAGTCACATTTTTAAAATAGTTTGAAATTAAAAAAAAAAAACGATTTGTCCATAGATTGTGATTGGTCAGTGGGGTAAAGCTTTGTAGATCCGTTATAAGTAATAGAATAGATAGTAATAAAAGTTAATAAAAAAATTGTAGCCAACTTTGATTACAGATTGATAATCAGTAATCGTAAATTGTAAGTTTTAGACAATTATTCAGCCATAGCTTACTTAAAATTTGGAAAGATTTAGACCCGTAATTATTAATAATTTTGCTCTGAAAAATGAAAATATCTCGAAAACTAATACATTTACACATAGGGAATGTTATACAAAAATTATAGTATGGTAATGGTACTTTTCGATACTGATATAAAATACAGGGTGTTCCATTTAAAATTACTGAGAAAATAATGTACTTGCGTTTTGACTCACCCTGTATTCAATATAAAGAAAATTAGCAAAACAAACATTTACGAAAATTTTGACAACAAATAAAAAATATGACGTCAATAAACCCTTGAACTTGTGCTTGCTTTTATTCATACAGGTAGTTAAACTTGTTTCGATTTTCATATAAAATTGGTTATAACTTTGTAAATACCCCGTATAACATACCAAACTTTTATATTTTTATAATCGAAAAGTTACGAAGATTTCGAATATAAAATAAAATACAGGGTATTCTATTTAAAAAAAAAAAAGTTTGGTCTGCCACTATGTTATCGAACACCCTGTAACATTCTAACTAATTTTGTAATATGAAGCTCAAAGTTCGCTACAATTTTTGTTATTAAGTTTTATCGCTATACATTACTATAACGGATCTAAGGAGCTTCATCTCACTATATAATTAATCACCCTGTATAATAGCAGTTAAATATTGCATTGTTAGCTAGTTCTAAGCTATTCTGAAAATTGCAGGTGTCTAGGTAGCCTAGAACTATTTTTAAATGGATTACAAAATTTGCGGAGTCCGTGACACCAACCAAATCAAGTATATAAAAAGGTTTTAAAATACGATTGTTTTGCGCTTGTAATTTTGCAAGTTTTTTGTTTATAACAAGCTTATCGACATCCGAACCAACTGTCACCCAAAAAATTCCTGTTCTACGGGTCAAAATACATAAAAAAAACTTGGGTAAGTCCATCTAAATAAAGGAGGCCGACGTACCTCCCTGGCGCCAGTGCTAAAGCCGCATAGGTCAAAATAAGATAAATATAAAAATATATTAACTATAAAAATATTAAAAAAGGTGAGAGAGGAAAAATCGAAATTATTGAAAAAATAAAGCAGGTCTAATTTTACTAAAAATAGAAAGAGCTAGAGAATATGAAAATATTACCTCGACTTAAGGGCCATATATTCAATAACGGAAAATAAATCACATAATATTACTATTCTTAAACAATACCAACAATCGCATAAAAAAGCATTTACATTCACATGTTATAAAAATTAAACATTTCCTGCAATTGAAAGGTATTTACTTACTTCTTTATTTTTAGTTTGAAGACGTGAAGAGAGTTTGTAATCGTTTACTTACTTATTCGTTTCAATATTACAAATGAATTAATTGTTTAATAGATATTAATGGGCGTCGTAATGATTAATTGTTTTAATTTATTCACGTCAGTTCTAAATTTTATTACTTTTTGTTTTGGTAAAGGCCATTTCCTGTATTACTTTGTTCATGAACTACAAGGAATAATGCGGCCCTTAGTTAAACATATAGCAAGTGGCGGCTGAATATAATTTTGTTCAGGGGGGTGTCGCTGTATTCGAGAGTACCTACAAAAAATTAACCATTTTCAAAAACAATTACCAAAAGCATAAATCTTAATAAAAATAAAACTTAATCATTTTGTCTTTATCGGAGATGAACCTTTTCATCACTTTTTCTTTGAAGGCAAGAATTTCTTCCACTAACGTCTTTTCGATGGACACGTCTGTCCGAAATAATTAGGTAAAAGATAATTAGGCATTAGGGTTAATTGGGCAACTAAATATCAACTAAAGAGGGTCATAGTAAACAATTAATTTTCATATTAATTGTCAACATTACTTTAGAAACTTTTTAATGATCTACGAAGTAAAAAATAAACTTTATGGACTGCTTTTATTTATTTATTCTCGGAAGATAAATATTTTGGTGGTTTTTGATCTATTGAACATGTAACTCCGTTGCTTTACTGATTTGCTCACAAAATGGAACATTTTATGCGCTAAAATTTTCGTTAATAGTTTTAATATATGGATCTATTTTTTTATAAATTAACCTTTTATTACAAAATGTCTCACGTATCAAACCTTTTTACATAATCAAGTAGCTTCCCACACTGAAAACTTCCAAGATGGCGAAGACTCGATCCTCGAGAACAAGACGTGTCGAAGAGTCGAACAAGACACAGCAGCACTGAGGAATTCAAACTACTCGCAGTTGTATATTCTCAATAGTAAGATAGGAAATGTAAAGAATTTTGTATTTTGTGAATAATAGCATTGTGGAATCGTGTACAGACGTAGTGGTAAACTAACAGGCCGATACTGGCTAAAATATTTATACAGCGATAAAGTCGATAGATGAGGTACATTCTTGAGATTCGTCCGATATGGTTCGAAGTTTATATAAGACGCTGGACTGGCCCACGTAGGAGAAGGGCATGCATCTAACTACATCTTTGATTATACAAAACAGCACAAATTTATTCTTAAATTTTATTTATTTTTTTTTTTGTTTCAAATGCATTGTTCATTACGTCAAACAAGTTTCACATAACACCAATACCTTTTTAGTTTTATTTATCTTTCTCTTGTTTAATATTTTGTTTGTTTTAAAGAAAACTCCCAGATTAAGGATAAGTAATTAAGGACAATTAAATCTGAAAATAGTTATCTTGAAAAAAAAAATAATTTGATTAAAAAATTTGCAAAATTATTTAAAAGATAATATTCTCCTTCAAAGTATATTCTAAATGAAACCTTTGACTTATTAAAATGCCTGGTTGCACCAACAGATCTTAAGCTCCAGCTTAGCTAAGCTCTACTTATAGATAGGACCTCCTTGAGTATCACTTACGTTGCACCATAATTTTAGATTCTTACATTATTATCAATTATATCTATTATTATAGTATGGTATTCTTATTGTAATATATTATAATTATATTATATTAATTCTTATGATATTCTCGACTTAAGCTTAAGATCTGTTGGTGAAACCGGGCATAAAAAATATAATACAAGAATTTTGTGTATGTCAAAATGAAGAATTACACAACACATAATTTATAATACTTCTTCTTCCTCTTCTTTTAATGGCGCCACAACCCTTTGCGAGTCCTTGGCCGGCTTAACAATGCTTTTCCGTTCTGCCCTGCCGGATGCTTTACTTCCCTACTACCTGATGTTCATGGTTCTACGTCGCCTACCCATATTTTACGGGGCCTTTCTCTTGTTCTATAAGGATGTTCCTATCCTTGGGAACCTGAAGGAAGACAACCATACCTACGAATATGCCTCCATTTTTCTCTTCTTCTTCTTCTTCTTCTTCGTCTTCTTCTTCTTCTTCTTCTTATGCAATCCACTAATGGATGTTCGCGATCACGGTTGACCATTTTTCTCTATCCCTTGCAGTATGTATTAGGTCTCGTATGTTTCTTAGTCCTGTCCATTGTTTGACGTTACGGAGCCATGACATTTTCTTCCTGCCCACTCCCGTTCTTCCTTCGATCTTTACTTCAATTAAGGTTTGCAGAAACTGGTATCTTCCGTTTCTAATTGGGTGCCCCAGGTATGCCGTTTTTCTCTGTTTAATTGTCTATAGCAGTTGTCGTTCTGTACCAATTCTTCTCAGGATTTCTTCATTTGTTATTCGTGCGGTCCAGGGAACTTTATGGATTCGTCGATAAATCCACATCTCAAATGTCTCTAGCTTATTCATTGTGTTTATTTTTAAAGTCCATCCTTCCATGCCCTATAGGAGCAACGACCATATATAGCATTTCGTGAATCTTAGTCTTAGGTTCAGGTCAAAGTCAAAGTTAAGACGTTTATGAATTTCATGAATGCACTTCTGGCCCTTTCTATCCGACATTTAATTTTCATATCCGACATCCAGTCCTCAGATAGCCAGGTTCCCACCTACTTAAATTTTCTTACGCGATCTACATCTTGGTTGTTATTTATATGCTAGTCTTTTGATGTTGACATAATTGACGGCTGATTATAAGGAACTTCGTCTTTTTTATGTTGATGCTAAGTTCCTTGTTCTCGCTATGTTCTCCAATTTTATTAAGACGAAGGTTTTGGAGGTCTTCTGTATTGTCTGCTATTAAGACCGAATCATCCGCATATCGTATATTATTAACCCAGGTACCATTTACTTTGATGCCGCTTTCGCTTTCCTCAAGAGCTTCCTGGAAGATACTTTCTGAATATAGATTGAACAGTAGTGGGGAGAGAATGAATCCCTGTCTTACACCTCTGAGAATTTTTTGAGCTTGCGTTGTTTCATTATCCACCTTGACGACAGCTGTTTGATTCCAATAAAGAGCTTCTATGCAGCGAATGTCTTTTTGATCTATGTCGAGTTGATTTAGTATATGTACGAGTTTATGATGTTGTACTCGATCGAAAGCTTTTTCATAATCTATAAAGCACATCATTACATCTTTGCAACTTGGGTTGCAACTAGTGCTTCCCTGGTACCCAGGCCTTTTCGAAATCCAAATTGTTAGCAACCAATAACCTTATCGCATTTTGTGGAAAATACTTTTCTCTACCTAAGCTGAATACTAAATGACAACAACAACACCAGTCAACAAATACAAACACGGATTCTTAGCGGTAATACTTGGATCTATGCATACAAAGACTTAATAAAAAGTAAGTTACTGAATCGTGAGTGTAAGTTTAGAATCTTCAAAACAGTAGTTAGACCAGTGATCACATACCTATGTATGTGAAACGGGGACCCTCTCAACCACTGAGAATATTTGAGCGCAAAATACTAAGAAACATTTATAATTCAGTTTTTAGTATAACGATGATTATCGTTATTTCTAATATAGCGCAATAATAAGGTAATCTAAATACCAACAGAAGACCATCGGAGAGAAGCTAAATAAGTTTCAATTACAAGCATAGCGGCGAAGGTAGGAGCATATGAAGACATCAGAAATCAGATCGAAAAGATATCGGGATCAGATCTGAAAAGATAATAAAAACTCATCCAAAGTTGAAAATGGTACCAGATATATTGATTCTTTTTCTTTTATACCTATATATTTATTTCAGGTATAAATTTACTGAACACCGTATTAAGCTAACCACAAAAGTCCTAAGCAACAAAATCAATAAACTAACAACTTTATCAGATGAACAACAATGATTCAGATCGGGAAGATCCTGCGTAGACGCCGTATTTGTACTGAGACAAATCATAGAAAAGGCCATTGAGTACAATAAACCAGCATATCTATGTTTTATAGACGTCTTACATTTACTGTATGGAAGAAACATATCAATCAATATTATACAAACCATCGAAAACATCTACTCTCATAATCGAATACATACAGGCATAGATAAATGGAAAACTAATGCAGTTTATACCAGTACAAAGCGGAGTCAGACAAGGTGACTCGTTAAGCCCACTGCTCTTTAATATAATAATGGACGAAATAATAGAAGCAGTACGTAAAGGTCATGGTTAAAGGTCATGCATATTATGTTTTGCAGACGACGCCGCATTAATCGCCGAGACAGAAGAGGATCTCCAAAGATTAACACACATCTTCAATACAACAGCCAAGAAATACAATATGATAATATCAGCAGAAAAAACCAAGTGTATGACAACATCTAAATACCCACTACGATGTAACATCGAAATTGATGAGAAAATAATAAAGCAAGAAGCAGGGTTTAGATATCTGGGAATAGATATAACCAGTTACGGGGATGTTGAAGAGGAAGTACGACAACAAAGCTTAAAAGCAAGTTAAGCGGCGGGATCTCTTAATGACACAATCTGGAAGAACAAACACCTAAGACAAGACACAAAAGCAAAAATCTATAAAGCAGCAATTAGACCTATATTAAAATACACGGCGGAAACAAGACCTGACATATCTAAAACGAGACGACTACTAGAAATAACGGAGATGAAAATACTGCGACGAATATCAGGGAAAAGTCTGTTGGATAGGGAGAGAAGCGAAAACATAAAAATATAAAAATATAAAAAAACGGAGTAGAACGAACACATTAGTAGAATGGCAGAGGATAGGATAGTACGAATAGCACGAGATAAGTCACCAAATGGACGAAGAAGTATTGGCAGGCCAAGAAAAAGATGGTGCGATAACTTAACCAATTTAAGAGGCTAATATTCAACAAGAAACAGGCTTTAAAGGCTACATACAAGAAGGAAGAAGAAGAAGAATATTTATTTCATAGATAAGGTACATTCTTATGATTAAAATAAAATCAGTGGGAAAACCCAATAATTGGCTGTATACCATAGTTTAAAAAACTCATACAGAAGTAAAAACTTCAACTTGTATTGTGGTATAAAATCGTTTATTTAAAAACTATCTAAAAAGTCATCCAAATGGATTGCAAAACGTTTTCGTTCTAATTCAGAACATCTTCAGTGCATTCTGCAGATTAGTTTGAAAATAGCACCACCATTCAAAGTGGTCACCCCATAATATATGGTTTAAATATGTTATTTTAACAAAACATGGTGACTACAAGTCGATGTTAGATATAATAGAACACATGCTCAAAGGGCAACATGGTTCCCTGCTCGAAAATGCTAGGTACTTGCCAGTTCAATGGGCACAGACCAACCCTTGTTGGGTATTGTTGGTTATTCTTATGATTCCTACTGACTGTTATGATTATGTTTCCTACTTGTTGGTTATTCTTATGATTCGTCTGATGTGGTTCGAAGTTTTTGCGAGACAAACTTCAGGCAGTGATTTCGCATGAAAAATTAATGACAGTTTGCTATATAAACGTATGTCCGCAAATGTTTTGTTTTACCCTGAATTTGGTTGAGATAGGCAAATGATATTTGGTGAGTTTTAAGAGGCAGATATTGCGCATTTCTGCCATGTGTGGCACCCACATGACTTGCTTACAGCTGACATTTTTCAACCTGATCTTTTTCTTTCATTCTTTGAAAAAATATATATTTATTTACAATAATGGGAGGAAAATAAGCAGAGAACGAACCCAGAGCTGAGCAGTCGGGCAATAACCCTGGTTATAACACGACTTGGACGTTAAAACTTTAAATACCTACTTATTTCGGTACAATTTAGGCCATTATTACCAATCTAAACGGGAGGAACACTATTTTGGAGGAAATAACACTACATAGCGAGCGAAAAACATAACAACCTAGGATGAAGACGGAAAAGTATTACCTTTAAGTGATTATGTAAACTATTATGTATCAAATAATTACGTTTATATTTGGCTACTCAACCACAATTTTACATATTAATATACTTTAATGTTTCTCATGATCTTTGCATATATTATTCTCTTAGTTCGAACCTGTACAAAACCAGTACAAATAAATCGATTAAACACAATATAAGAATCTTAAGCTGCACTGTTCTGCGGTGATTTTGAATCAAGCCAAGTGTATCATCGACTATCTTTTGACCTGTTCAGACTAACCAGCGCCAACGTCTTCCAAACGTACAATTATTTTCAAGGTTTTTGTCCATTTTTGGTTTTAATTATTCGCTACATTCTAGCTAAATGGATCTTTAAGAGTTCCATTCACCTTTCATAGTTTCGTGCCGTGTATTTATTAATGTTAAGTAATATATTTTTACCATTGTAAAGACCTAACTAAACGCAAGTGATATTTTGTATAGAAGACCAGTTGAATAAGATCAGATGTTAACGATTAAAAAACTGAGTAAAATGAAAACTAAAAAGAAAAAACGAAAAAAATAAATTTAATTAAAGCCCATTTATAAGATATAATACCAAATAGACAAGGTAAAAACGGCGAGTTCGTTGGGAAAAATATTCCCATGAGATTTTTTTGCATAATTACATTCGTGAGACATCCCAGAATAAGGTTCAAGAAGTCGGCCACGTGAAAAGTGGGCCAATTTTTTTTAACATTTTTTTTTTATTCAAATTGCAAAAATCAATATTTTTGGCCCGGACAATTTTTTTATAGGTTTTTTGGACCATTCTGGATAAAAAAGGTCTCTCGTAATTTTTTTCTAAAGTTGATCGTTTTCGAGTTATAAGCAATTTAAAGGCTACGCTGGAAGGCCCATGTTAACAAGAAACGAGAACAGCTTAACATGAAGTATAAAAAAATGTATTGGCTATTGGGAAGACAATCCACTCTCTCGATCTACAATAAAATACTTTTGTATAAACAGATTATAAAACCTATATGGACATATGGCATCCAACTATGGGGCTGCGCTAGTAATACAAATTTAATTATCATTCAACGATTCCAAAACAAAGTGCTAAGGAGCATTGTCAACGCTCCATGGTACTATAGGAACAGTGATCTCCGTAGGGACCTAGACATGGATACTGTTAACAAGACCATAGAAAAATTTGCCAAGAGTCACGAACAACGACTTCTTCAACACGTCAATGTTGAGGCCATCCAGCTCCTCGACAACACGGATCTAGCTAGAAGACTCAAGAGGAAGAAACCCTTCGAGTTAGTTAAGTGAAAAATAGTGCACAGTGCAAGTGATGGTACAAGTTAAAATTTGTGCAATATATTAACAGAACCTAGGGGGTACTATCGAGTTTGTCCTAAGTCTTAAGTTTTTTAGTAGTAATTTAGGTTAGAAATAAGTTGCTCATTGATCACATTATTGATCAGATTGAAATGTCCTTATTGGTGTTTAAAAAATAAATTTTTAAATAAATATTGGTGTTTAATAAATAAAACAAAAAAAAGCAATTTAAAATTGCAAAAAACGAAAGATGGCGATTTTAAAGGCTTAATAACTCGGTTAAAAGTTATTATTATGAAAGTCAGAAAGTGACTAAATCAAAGTTTAATGCCCCCCCCCCTACAAGATCCCGAAGAAATTTTTGTCATTATTTTATTACTAAGCTGTTATTTTTAAGTAATAATATTGAGCGCCATGCACGTGGTAGGCGGCCATAAATGTGAGTGCAAGAGAGATGCCACTCCGGCAGTCCAATTGTGAATCTTACTTGCACTCACATTTACGGCCGCCTACCACGTGCATGGCGCTCAATATTATTACTTAAAAATAACAGCTTAGTAATAAAATACAGTACAAGAACCATAATGAACCAATCATAATGATTCTAAAAAAGAACACACCTACCGCCTAAATATTTCGTGTTGGTATCATGTTACAAGCTATGACGCAGATGACGTGCAACGGTAAGTAAATTGGACGAAGTATACATGATTATTTATTTAAAAAACAATATGTGAAGATATGTTTTTCAAAAATTTACTAACAAAAATTATGTCGCCTATCTGTATACATATTATGTTTGTATATAAAAAAGCTCCGTTCTACATCCACCGAAGTTATAGGAACAATTGATTATAGACACGGATAATATCCGTGTCTATAATCAATGTAGGAACGTATTAAAAATTATTTAAAAATTCAGCCTTTACATTTAGTGTTTCATCAAACATCACACCTAAATTATTTGCAACCTTAGATAGAAATATAAAACCAGTATTTTCATCAATGACTGAATTAATTTTTTTTTAATTTCTTTGCCAATTTGGCCCACAACAATTTTGCAAGATAATTCAATTTTTTTATTGGTTCAACTGCTTCAATTAAAGATAACCTTGTATCCTGTAGCTGAAAGATGCAACTTAGCACAAAATCATAGTTTGATTTTATGTATGAAAGTTGTTATGGTACTATTTTATTTTTTAGCAATTCTTTGGAAATGTAAGTGGTTCGGAAGAATCGTCAGCTACTTTCATTATTACTGGCTTTTCTTACTTAAGGGGGAAGTTTCTTACTGAAGAACTTAAGTTCCCCATTAACAATAGGTTTTTGTGGAAGGGGAAGATTCTGCAAATGTTCTTTATACAACTGATTTCTTATAGGTGCCTTAAGATATATTTTTTCCGTAGGTATTTAACCCTATTTAAACCCTATATATAGGTATAGGTATTTAACCCTGCGACCCTATTTAAACCATCTGCTAGGAAAGTTGTATGTACTAAACAAGGATAAGAAAAAAATTAGCTAAACTGTCTTGCAAAAACCTTAAAACAGTGCGTTGGTTTTATCCAACTGCTTAAAAGCAATTACATGCGATTTACAGGCTTGCTCATTTTTAAGAGATTTAATTAATAAATGTGCGATGTAACGTCCAAAAGAGTCAATTGTTTCATCCACATATACATTAAAATAATTATCTCCTATATCTAATTTTATTTTACTCAGTACAGTACCGCAGAATATACAGAATCGACCTGGTTCCTTCTTAAGCTTCTTTCATTTGGAATATTCCATTTGCAGTATTTCATTCCAAGAAACATGCGGAATTCGTTTTGAAAACCTATATATGCACCGTATTTTTAAATGTACCACTATATTATGCAAAATTCAAAAGAAAATACAAAAATATGCAAATGCATATGCATATGCATTCTTGCTTATTTGCCTGACTCTGGCAATCATCTATCATTAAAAGTATTTTTAAATACATATATAAAAGGCTAGTTGATTTAACGACTTAAAACAGTATTCAGTAGGTCTTTTTATTGGTGATGTCTGATATATCTACCTTGACTAATGTCAAAAACTTAACCAATATTCTGATTGATAAAAATAAGTATATAAAAAATGCTTTTGAATATTTATCTTTTTAAAATTAACGTTATATTGGGGGATAAACTGACAAGATACTACTAAGACTAATTATTTTATCTTATTTCTTTCCTGATTTAAAAAATGTACCACCACCGTATCCACCGATCGCCATTGTAGTTTCCCACAGATTGTAGTTTTCCCGCCAACTTTGTCAGCTGCTCAGATTTTTTTCCACACTTCCATCCTAGACTATATAGATACAAACAACAGCGGATAGTGTCGCCCACTTTCGGCATTGCCACGAACTTATCAAGACGGCGGATTTTTTTCTTTGTAAGACATCTAGTGTGTAGTAGTAGAGGCGTCACGGTGGAGAGCGTCCAGACGCCTGGCTTGAACCTTCCGAGCGACGCGTGTGGCGGAGACACAGTATTTGAATAGAATTAATACTGCGGCGGGTGCGATAAAACCGTTTACGTTTACAAGGGTTGACCTTTGATTTCCGCAAAATTTATGAGAATATTATTTTATGCGATATTTTTCCGTTTACATATTTATACATAATATTAAAAGTAATATTATATTTTTATTTCCATAGAATACAGGAAAACTGTTGATAATGTTTATAAAACAAATGTATTTAACTTGCTTACCGTCATAGATAAAGAATTGAAAAGTTTTAGTAAAGTCAGAACACTCAAATCTAAATTAGTGTGAATATCTCTAATCGTACTATTATAAATAATATTATTAGAGACAGTAAGATATTATAAATAACACACCTTCTAAAAATGATTAAACTTAGATTTGCATAGTTTTCACTGTTACCATTTTATTCAAAAATACTTTACAAATGGAAAATAAGGTTAAATATACTACGTTACGATAATATTAATCGATAGAAGATTTTCAAATTCCACTCAATATGGTTAGCGGTGAGCTTAGAGCATGGAAATTTTTTTCTCTCAAAAAATTTTCCATGCTCTAAGGCGGTGAGGGTTAAGAAAGATGTACCTTTTTCTTACCACTTTTATATTTTTAAAATATTATTTTCTATGATGAGCCTTCAATACTCTCTCGTTCTATAGCGGTCTAGGGATGCAGTTTTAGTAAATTGTCGTACTTATATAAATAGTAATATATCCATAGTATATTATAACTATCTACAATCTACACAATTATACAGAGTGAGTGTAATTTGGAATAAATTCAATATATCAAATACTAATCGTTTTTTTTGAAAAATGCTCAGACCTGTCGATTAGTATTTCAAATTCTCCTTTTTGACATACAATAATAATGTATACAGGGTGTCCCAATTTAGAAATATGACGTCATCGTTGATTTCCTTAAATGGCAACACTGTCATTTTGATAGATATTTTGACAGGGTGTGTAAAGTTATACATAACTAAAAAATTTCAAATTTTTATTCCCTACCATTTACAAGATAATAAAAATAACAAAGTTATGAAAAATTAGCAATCAAATAATAATTGAATTTAATTATTTCAATTAAGCAAATTCTCATAATGTTGCCCTTAATTATTGTCAAATAGTCAATGGGCAACATTATGAGCATTTGCTTAATTGAAATAATTAAATTCAATTATTATTTGATTACTTATTTGTTTTTCATAACTTTTTTATTTTTTATTATATTGTAAATGGTAGGGAATAAAAATTTCAAATTTCAAAATAGCTATTAAAATGATAGTGTTGCCTTTTAAGAAAATAAACGATGACGTTATATCTCTAAATTGGGACACCCTGTATACACTATTATTGTATTTCAAAAAGGACAATTTTAAATACTAATCGACGGGTCGGAGTAATTTTCAAAAAAATAATTAGTATTTGAGATATTGAATTTATTCCAAATTACAGACTCACGCTGTATAATACATATACAGGGTGTTTGGTAAAGAATGGGCCATAGCTTAACCTCAGATTGCTGAGGTTAAAATAGGTCGATTTAAGCTAACTTACCTTAGTAAAAAAGTTGATAATAACCGAAATACAGGGTGTCAAAGTTAAACTTTTATTTTATTTATTTTTGAATATTTCTTGACAAGCATGGGACAACAACATGAAATTTGGTAAGGGGTGCTGGTACTATACAGCCTACTAAATTATGTTAAACAAACGTTTCTGGCTGCTACCAAAGGCGTACGAAGGGGGAAAGTGAATGGTTGACCCTTCCCAAATTCTACGCCACTGGCGGAATTTCTATTTTAGTGCAATTTTTTGATTCTTCAATACCTACTATGTAAATAACATACTCTTCATTCGTAACGATAAAGCCATGAGTTTTCGAGATATTTGAAGCTAAAAACGAAGGAGCATAATTAATCAAAACAAGTGTGCCTTTTCATTTTTAACTTCAAATATCTCGAAATCTAATGACTTTATCGTTACGAATGAAAGTATATTATTTGCATAGAACGTATTAACCACAAACGATTATTTACCATAATTTAGTAGGGTGTACAGTACCTACACTTTCTGCCAAGTACCATAAGGATATGTCAAATAGTTTTATAGTACCAGGCACACATATTTCTTAAAATTTTAAATAAAGAGTAAATTATTTTAAAAAAAGAATACTTTAAAATAATTTGACATATCCGTGTGATACTTGGCAGAAAGTGTAGGCACTGTACACCCTACTAAATTATGTTAAATAATCGTTTCTGGCTACTACCAGAGGCGTACGACAGGGAAAAGTGAATGGATGACCCTTCCCAAATTCTATGCCACTAATGAAACTGCTATTTTAGCAGAATTTTTAGATTCTCCAACACTTTCTATGCATATAATATACTCCTCATTCGTAACGATAAAGTCATTATTTTTCGAGATATTTGAAGTTAAAAATGAAAAGGCACACTTATTTTGATATGCTCGTATTATGCACGTATTATGCTCCTTCGTTTTTAGCTTCAAATATCTCAAAAACTAATGGCTTTATCGTTACAAATGAATAGTATATTATTTACAAAGAGAGTATTGGAGAATAAAAAAATTGCACTAAAATAGCAATTCCGCCAGTGCCGTAGAATTTGGGAAGGGTCAACCATTCACGTTCCCTCGTCGTACGCCTCTGGTAGTAGCCAGAAACGTTTGTTTAACATAATTTAGTAGATTGTACAATACCAGCGCCACTTACCAAATTTCGTGTTGTTGTCCCATGCCTGTCAGGAAATATTCAAAAATAAATAAAATAAAATTTTAACTTTGACACCCTGTATGTCGGTTACTATCAACTTTTGTACAAAGGTAAGTTAGCTTAAATTAACCTATTTTAACCTCAAAATTGTAAGGTTAAGCTGTGGTCCATACTTTACCAAATACCCTGTATATTATATGTGGAGCATATTATGAGATTAGAGCTTGAAGTATGTGAAAAGGGCATCTAAATTAATGGCCGAAAAATAAACAATCTACATTTTCCAGATGAAATAGCCCTTGCACAACAAATAGTCAAGAAGAGTTAATTGATAAGTTATACAACAGGTTGAAAACAAAAGTCAAATACAAGGGCAAATATTGACTCATTAGTAAAAGAATATTATCCCAGTCGTTAGTATCCCAATCGGCATGTTCTCGTGCGAACCTTAAAGCAGGCCGCACCCTGAATCGCCATAGAACGATCGGCTCGTCTAAGAGCAATCGGCAGATTTTGCCATACATGGAAATGGAAATAAATAAGCCACCGCGCACCGCCTAAGAACGTTCGACTGTTTTTCCATTTCCATGTATATCAAAATCTGCCGATTGCTCTTAGCCGAGCCGATCGCTCTATGCCCATTCAGTGCGTGGCCTGCTTAAACGTGGCATACGGTGTGCTTTCGTTAACAGTGGAACAGTAGTTAGCCATTCTGGCTCTGAATACAAATTCGCATAATTCATTGCTAACCGAATTGACAATTACAGTTTCTGTAACTTACAGTTTCTTTATACCTTCTGAAAGCCCTTGAAACGCTGGATTGGTGGATTCTCTGAACATCAGCAATATATTGCTGTGATCACATTCTCGAACACAAATGCCCAAAATAAATATTCTCTCTTATTAACGTTTTGTTTAATTTTTTTCGACACAAACAAGCTTCAACTGAAATGTTATGGGTTTGATCTCTTTATTTATAGAAAGATCTTGAAAATATCTTGTACAACCCACACCACCAACTAAAATGGTCTGAGAAAAATAGATACAGATAGGGAGTTGTTAAAGATCATCGCAGTTAGAAAAGTTAGCTACCTAGGACACGTAATGAGAAACGAAAATACAGCCTCGCGCACTGATAATCCAAGGGAAGATTGAAAGAAACTGGGGTCGCGTTAGGCACCAGATTTCACGGCTTAAAAATATCAGAGACTGGACCAGCCTTGATTCAACATCATTTTTTAGTGCCGCATTGGACAGAGACAGATTTGCCAGTGTACTTAGTCGTTAACCTCCAACATAGTGACAGCACTACAAGAAGGTGTTCCTCCAAGAAGAGGTTAACCGTTCCCTTCGAGCTGGCTGACTATTTCATTATCGGTTATAGATGCATGGCCTGGGGAGTATGCATGTTCACGGTTTAAACTTAAAGACTTCATGATTTATGGCTACTTATATCTAAATTCTTAAAAGTTTTTAGCCATATTTTTCTTTTGGTGACTGATACGGAATTAATTAGTTTTTGACCGGCTGGACTAGACCGGAAGTTTTCTCAATTCCTTTTCTGAGTCTTATGTAGTGTAAGGCATTTAATATATTTGCAGGTACACTCTCTAGGTATGGATTGATACTTTGTTAAATTAAAGATATTAACAATAAAAATAACATAATATTTTTAAATATTCAAGTGCAGAATGAAAGATTACGTTATTATTGACGGCTAAAAGTCCCTGAAATCTTATGTTTTTTTAATAAGTTAGAGGGGTTAAAAAAAAAGAAAATTTACTGTGATTTTTAATTTCAAATAATTTAGTCAAAAGAAACTTTTTGTTTATTCTAATGAATTTTCTACCCTCGGTAATAATGTAGTCTTTCATTCGGCGTTTGAATTTTTCAAAAATATTTATTAGTTTTCTCAGGATTCCAAAAAAATAATGCATTTAAAAGTACTGGAGCCGAAAATTTGCACCTATGTCAAAAAAAATACCTTTTTTAAGTTTTTAAAAAAGTTCTATATTTAAAATAAAATATAATGAAACTATTATAGCGTTATTCATTTTAATAAATTTTATGTTATATGTTTCAAGAAACCTCACATACTGACAATTATGTCTGTTTCTTAACAAAAACCGACAAACCCGTCGATATCTTGATCTGTGGTATCGTTGAACCGTGCCATCCTCACACATCCGAGGTGTTCATTAGAACTAATCATTTATTTATGGAAATTCTTACTAATTGGGGTTTTGTTTTTACAAGTCGACCAATTTGTTCCGCTTTACAAATATCCATGTAAATGTATCTTCACACTGTTTCCTTCATTCTTCAATTATTGAGTGGCACTCGAGTGTAAGTGTGTGAGTACATCATCATTATTTAATTAGGCTTTCAATTATGAGAGGTAACTTTAATTGAATTATACGTTATACCTGTGAGCTTTGTTTACATTAAAGATAAGCAAAATGATAGTAGCACATACAGGGGCAGCTCGAATTTTAAAATAGATAAATTGAAAATTATCACAGTTTTTCTAAACACAGGCGGGTGATTTAAAAAATATATACGAGTAAAATAATGCATTAGATTACAAAAATGTTACATTACAAAAATGTTACATTACAATAATACATTACATTCTCGAAGACGATAACTAACTATACGCTCTGAGCTTCGCTGGTATCGCTAACTAGCGGATTACTAATGCAACTTTCGCCGGAAATTTTTAAATGTATTATTTAATTTTTATCGCGTAATATTTACAACGCAAAAAAGTAAATAAACTGTAATCGATTTTGCTAATCATTTTGACATTCTATTGATGAAATATTAGTTTCTTACTTCGGATACTTTCACTCACAATTATTGCGTAGATGGAGCTTAGATTAATAGATTAATTTATAATTACATATTACGAAATATTAAAAAAAATTAAATTAAGTATTTAAAACGTAAGTATATTTAAGGTAAAAATATATACCACAGCTTTGACCAACTAATATTTTTTCCTATTCATGTTTTTAATTTCAATGTTTTAAATTAATCACTTTGACATTTATGTCAAATTTACAGAAAAAGTTAACTGACTTGTCACTACTGGTGCTCACGAACTTTTAAATATCCCCTCTACGTACGAGCTCACAGCGTATAGATTTGTTATATTTCGGACTTATAAAGTAAATTCGCAAAGTCTGTTCGTTCGTTTGTTCGTTAGTTCGTGCGTTGCCGCTCCTGTACAACTTAGAGCCGATCTAGCAATGGATACCTATGCAGTTTTGTCTTCTGAAACCAAATCTGAAGACGGCATTTCTGTATCTCTAACCATCTTCGAGATATCCGACCTCAAAGTCTACATTGTGACGTGAGAATCCTTCTTCAAATACATTTGTTTTTGTTTGACGCAAATAAACGTCAACACAAAATTGAAACGTTAAATAAATAAATTATGTTAATGTATTCTTAAATGACAACAATTTTTTTATTTGAGCTGTCTGCCCAATTATATTATGTATTATGTACATTATATTTATGTATATATTATATACACAGGGTATAGGATGTCACTTAGTTGCACACATGTTATATTATGGGAAACCTTTCCTTTTTAAAAAAAGTTATTCTTCATAAAAAGTTCTGCATGGCCTAAAATCCAAGATTCAACCATCAGATATCAAATTTTGTCTATATTATACGAGGTATGTCAAAAAATAATGAATTTCGCTAAAGAGTAAAGTATCTTTTTCACAATATTGAAAATTGTTATTGTGAAATGTCGTTTGGAATAAAAAATTATGTTCTAATATCTGCAATTACATCCTTCTAATGAAAAAAAAAATATTTGAAGATTTTTCTCAAATTACGGATACCAACATCATTCTCGTTTATAACTCTTTTATTTTTAATTTGACCAAGAAAAGTTATTTTTCATAAAATGCTAGTGGTCTAAGATCTAAGATGCAACCAACATATATTAGATTTTATCAATTTTATACGAGGTATGTCAAAAAATGAGAGTTTCGCTCAAGAGTAAAGTACCTTTATAGTTCACAATATTTAAATTAGAATGATATAATTGCACATTAAACCATAGTTTTTGATTCTAAACAACTTTTCATAATAGCAATTTTCCGTATTATGAATATAAATACGTAAATAGACAAAGTTTCTGTTATGATAATGCTCCATTTTCAACTTGGTTTTTTTTAATATTTGAAAATAAAAACTACTACATTTATAAAATGCACAAAAAAGGAGATAAAATTGATTAGTCCTTCTTTTGCTTTAAATCAGAACATCAACATGAAATGATTAAAGCAAAATTGCTTTTTTCTACAGTTACTTGTTTTGAAAAAACATGACAGCACAATTTTTATACAGAAAGTAACAACAGTCTTTACAGAGGACTGCTCAAATAGACCAGGGCATTTAGCACTAAAAACGCCTGAATAACACCAATGCAACAACTTTTTGCATTGTGTTCAGGATAATGTCAGGAAAAAAGTCTACAGTGGAAAAATGGATGGAAATGCATATTTATTGCATTTTCAAGTGCACAAAATGTTTTTGCAGACCTCAAATCAGATGGCATAATGACATCAAGAGAATGGCTTGTCCACGAATGGATGCAGAAAACAGCGAACAGAAATGAATGGACACATCTAAGGGAGGCTAATATCCGACGATAAATGGAGTAGCTGCTGATCATGATGAAAATGATGATTTTGTTAGATGAAGTCGAAATTTGGTCAATTAAAGTAAGGACTTTGAATAGGAACGATTTGAGCAATAGACCCCTCGTCAGCTGCTGTGTATTCCGTGGACTGCTGACCTCATAACTGATGAACTTAAGGCAAGAAGTGGAGTAGAAAGACAATTGCTTGAAAACGTGTTTAAAGATATCCCGATACTCGGTATCAAAATTAATATTTCAAGGAAACATTGAGTAAAAACAAGGACCTGGTATAAAATAATACTCCTGGATAAGCAATATAAGGTTCTGGTGTAGAATACAAGACGGCGCTACTATATTTAGACAAACCGAAGATGTTCTTCTGGGTTCTGGTCGTTTTATGACCACAGAAAAGAATTGGATAATTGATCGCTGACGTGCAGCTTTGCACATGGCACCCGAAGAAGAAAACAAATACCTATATTATGTGTGTCGTTAATAATAATTTGCTACTCTGCTAATTCTTCCGTTGTTAAAGTAAATAGTTTTGCTGATAAAGTATCTATAGTCTGATCGCTTTTTTCATATTTATGGTTCTACTACAATACTGATGATAGATTTTAAATTACAATTCATTATCTTATGTATTATAGTGTCATGTAGGGTGTACCTATTTTAAGAATAATAATAAAATCTCTTCGAATTTGTTTCCGCTAAATATAATATATGGGATTCTATATAATAAACATAATCCATGTATTTGTTTACAAAATTAAACGAATAGCCCCGGTATTGTTCGAGATATTGGTTTAACATATGTTTTTCAGATAGTATCTAGGCAATTTACGTAAGGAAATGGAATTATGGTAGTGATATTTACATTAAAAGCCAATAAATAACACTCGAGTGGAACGAATCGATCAAAGAAATTTTTGTGAACGCTGATTTGATAACAAAAATGAATAATTTCTCAATTTTACGTGGTTTCTATTGTTCTTAAATGGAATAAATTACAAGCAGATGAATATAACAAACGCTTATTGTTAGATCCATTTTTAATGCTCTGATCAGATAAATTTAAAGCACATTTTATAACCGTCAAATTGTCTATTCAGGAATTTCTACGCAATATTGGTTTAGTTTTGTTCAGTATGTTTTTTACGAAGAGCTCTCTGAAAAAACTGCCACCCACAAACCAATAAACCACTACAGGGACATTATATTGTTACAGATTGTTATCCTGACTTAAATAAGGGACATAAAAATAATGAAACACGTACATTTAGGAATTTGTGACAAAATTGTGTTTGGTCTCTTATTATTCTTCAACTGTTAAAATTTCTTGATGAAAAAAAAAAAAGACTATGTCTATGACTGAAGATGTCTAACGTTATTTGCACACACATCGACTTTGGACGGCCAGTATAAAATCGGCCGATATTTTACTGGTAGCAGGTGATTGCAAACTCATCGGATTTTTACCGGTCAAACAATCAGTTGTTTGCTGTCGTGAGACGAGGTTATTGCTCAATAATCTCAAAATCGTTTTTCAGAGCGTAGCAAACTTCTCTCCATGCACCACTAGTAAGATTAATGTCCTTATGTAAATGTATCTAAAGTTGTATCCCACAAACAGTCCCGGATTAAAAATCTTGAGGCTCCTAGGCAACCTAAAGCTATGAGGCCCTTTAAGAAACCTCCTCCTTCTCCTTCCAAAACCTCGGATAACCACTCTATCTCCGAGCGGTATTCCTTAGATAATACCTACATATTACATAATACAAACTTGAGGGGATTGGTATTCGTGGTGTAGTTCTAAAAGGTTTACTTCCTACCTAGAAAATAGAAGACAAAAAGTAAAGATAACATCTAATGGACTTGTCAACGAATCAAACACATTGGATATCCATTATGGTGTCCCTCAGGGTAGTGTATTGGGTCCTCTACTTTTTATAGTATATATTAATGATATAGCTTTGATAACTAATTCACTGTTATGCGTGGAGTTAACATCATCAGTTATGCGGATGATACCAACATTCTAGTCACAGCAACATCCGATAAAAATTTGCAAAATAAAACTACACAGATACTATCCACCATCAACAGTTATTTCTTATCCAACAAACTAGTTTTGAATGAAGAGAAATCAAAGTCTATGATTTTCACGTCAAATAATTTATTAAACCATCAAGCCACTATACAAGCAGCAATAGATAAAACAGAGTGCACGAAGTTGCTGGGGGTCCTGTTAGACAGTAATTTTAAATGGTCAAACCACATTTCTAATTTGAAATCCAGATTAAGTGCCGCATGTTATGCATTGAGAATTCTTTCACGTTTCTTTAATACATAAATATTAAAAACAGTATACTTTGCCCATTTTTACTCAATAGCCAAATATGGCATTGAAGTCTGGGGTTGTACCTCTGAATTAGAGCAGATATTCGTACTTCAGAAAAGAGCTATTAGGATAATATATAAAATGAAATTTAGAGATTCTTGTAGAGGCATGTTCAGACAAAATAATATTTTTACAATTCCTGGTCTGTATATATTTTCGTGTATAATGTACTTACATTGCAAAATTTATGAATTCAATAAACTTCAATTTAACCATGTTTATTCAACAAGATTCAGAGACAATCACTTTATGCTTCCACAACATCGTTCTGTTTTGTTGGAAGGTAGCACACATTATGCAGCCATAAGTTTCTTTAACAAATTGCCAAAAGATATACGAATGAATTTACATCAGCCAAACTTTCGGAGGTGTGTACATCAATACATTTGTGAGCTAAAGCCATATTCTAAAACTATCTTTTAAGTATGTTTTGTCGTATTTATTCATTTATATACTTTTAAGATGTACATTATATGTCTGTAACTTTGACTTGTCTCATACATGTACAACTTTGTATAATGTCGCATGTGATGAATAAATTTGACTTTGACTTTGACTTTATTAGTGGACATTTTATAGACCTGGGCAAAAAAATTGGGAATTTAACCGAGATGTACACCAAATCTTCGTAGATTTCCAGCAAGCATATGACTCGATAAAAAGAAGCAGACTATGGCTGGCAATGCTAGAAATGGGAATACCAAGAAAATTAGTGCAGCTCACTCAAATGTGCGTGGCAGACTCATATGCACAGGTAAAGATAGGAAACAGAACATCAATGCCATTTAGTATAACATCAGGGCTTAGACAAGGAGACCCTCTATCACCATTGCTATTCAATTTGGCTTTAGAATACGCAATAAGTAAAATATCGTCTGAACTAACAGGGGGATTCGCAAATCGAGGATCAAAACTATTGTTGGCCTTTGCCGATGATCTAGATGCAGTCGCTCATTCTACAAGAGACGTAAGAGAGGTGTTTTCACAGCTCGAGGGGGAAATAGGTAACCTGGGCCTTCGAATAAATGAAGAGAAGACGAAATATATGCTGGTGACCAAAAATCCAAGACCAAGAGTTAGGCAGAACGTAACTATTAATGACCACAACTTTGAAGTAGTAAAAGAGTTTAAATATCTGGGAGCAGTAATCACAGAGGACAATCACATAGAAAAAGAGGTCTCAGCAAGAATAGCTGCGGGAAATAGAGCATTATACTCGCTATCATCATTATTAAGATCTAAGCTGCTGAAAAGACAATCTAAATTAAGACTGTACATGTCAATTATTCGCCCAGTTGTTACATATGGGAGTGAAACATGGACTGACTCTACATCAGCGAGAAATAAATAAATTGCTGATATTTGAAAGGAAAGTCCTCAGAATGATATTTGGTCCTCAAAGAGATGAATTGACAGGAGAGTGGAGAAGGCGCCGCAATGCTGAATTGGTGACTCTATATGGTACTGAAAACATCGTCAGACATATAAAAGCTAATCGGATAAGATGGGCAGGTCATGTAGTAAGATCAGAGGAAGACAGAGTGCTAAAGACAGTGTTCTTCGAGAGACCAGACGGTAGAAGATCAGTGGGCCGTCCCAGAAAAAGATGGAAGGATGATGTTGAAACCGATCTATCTAGGATGGGGGTACAACAATGGCAAGTCGAAGCGCAAGATCTCAGACGATGGAGGGCTATAGTGGATGCGGCGAAGACTCACCCCGAGTGGTAAAGCCAGTCAAGAAGAAGAAGAAGAAGAAGAAGAAGATTTTATAGACCTAAACTAACATTTTCCTTTTGTTTCATTTTGTAAAACGTGTTACCTGAAGAAATAAAACAAAGAAGACACTGTTTATTTATATATGTTGCTAAACTGCTAAAAAGTTAAGAAAGTTTAGTTTGAATTTTAATACTTAAGGCATACTCCTGTTGAGAAACATCTTGCTTGAACAAGGTTGACACAGCTGAAGATCGATGAGAATGGTTTGTTATTTTATGTTTTTTTGTGTCTATTCCAATTTTGTTCAGCTGACATTTTTGTCCACTTAGACATGGTGTTGATTCCAAGTGGACAGTTTTTGAACCAAGATCCATCCTTTCAGTTGGAGCGAACGGTAAGAGTCTGTCTGATAAAATCTTTGGTCCCCTTTTTCCATTAATTTCAAAAATAATCTAACTGGGCCTACATTTTCGTTTGATGAATTTCTTACCAGCCATTTGCTGCTTGCCAATAGTCTAAGAGCTAGTGAACCCTCCGACTAACGGTCGTCCTGTAAGGTTAGAAATTTGTCTAGTGATAATTCATAGCACACCAAGGCTAAAAACCATGACCTGGCAGGCATCAGCCGTGCACGTGTATCTACCAGGTGAATCAAAAAGTGCAAATTTAGGGGGTAAAATAAACTTTCTCCTGTAAAGTTTAAATTTAAGTATGTGTTTAAGTAAGTCATTCAGAAGAAATGTGTACAATGACAGACGATTCTGAAGAGCATAAGACCTTGCCAGGCGAGGGGAAAGATTAGGGGTTTTTCCTAAAATTATCTTTTTTGCATCGAACAAAGTTTTTTTAGGTTTCTTGAATCATTCCAAACAGAAAAGGTCTTTACTGATTTTTTTCTTACGTTAATAGTTTTTGTTATATAAGCGATTAAAATTTTTGAAAATTGCGAACATTTAATTAAAACATTAAATAACGAAAATAAAATTATAACCCTAAATCGGACATTTAACTAAAAATTTCAATGTTGCCAAGGTAGTCTTTAAACGTCTTTAAACATTGATTGATGAAATTCTGAAGAGTTTTTTGCAATACAATATCGAAAACCCCTTTGTTTTTTAATTGCTAATCAAGCGGGCGCGACACTGTTGTATAAAATGAGGACGTTTGAGTTTGCATAAATTCATTATCTCGAGAATGGGAAAATTTAAAGAGAAATCCTGACAGGTCGATTTTCATTTTTAAATTAGGACTTTTTGGCATATATATAGAACTAGTGACGTCATCTATCTGGGCGTGATGACGTAATCGATGATTTTTTTAAATGAGAGTAGGGGTTGTGTGATTGCTCATTTGAAAGGTTATTTAATTCTCTATTCAGTAATAGAAACCTTAACATAATTATTTATACAGGGTGTACACACAATTTTTTTCTTCCTTTTGTCTAAATTAATTTAATAAATTTTTTTTTGTACACCCTGTATAAATAATTATATTAATGTATATATTACTTAATAGACAATTAAATAACCTTTCCAATGAGCTATCAAACAACCCCTACTCTCGTTTAAAAAACTCATCGATTACGTCATCACGCCTAGACGGATGACGTCACTAGTATTATATATATGCCAAAAAGTCCGAATTTAAGAATAAAAATCGACCTGTCTGAGGATTTCTCTTTAAATTTGCCCTTTCTCGAGATAATGAATTTATGCAAACTCAAACGTCCTCACTTATACTACAGTGTCGCGCCCGCTTGATTAGCATTTAAAAAACAAAGGGGTTTTCGATATTGTATTGCAAAAAACTCTTCGAGATGTCATCAATCAATGTTTAAAGAATATCTACCTACCTTGGCAACATTGAAATTTTTAGTTAAATGTCTGATTTAGGGTTAAAAATGGCCAATTTCGCAACTTTCAAAATTTTTAATCGCTTATATAACAAAAACTATTAACTTAAGAGAAAAATCACCAAAGACCTTTTCTGTTTGGAATGATTCAAAAAACCTAAAAAAACTTTGTTTGATGCAAAAAAAAAATTTTAGGAAAAACCAATAATATTTCCCCTCGCCTGGCAAGGTCTTATGCTCTTCAGAATCGCCTGTCATTGTACACATTTCTTCTAAATGACTTACTCAAACACATACTTAAATTTAAACTTTACAGGAGAAAGTTTATTTTACCCCCTAAATTTGCACTTTTAGATTCACCTGGTAGATACACGTGCACGACTGATGCCTGCTAGGTCATGGTTTTTAGCCTTGATGTGCTATGAATTATCACTAGACAAATTTCTAGCCTTACAGAACGACCGTTAGTCTGAGGGTTCACTAGCTCTTAGACTACAAACTTTTCGAACCGCTTTGATTTGTTTTGGAAAAAATGCTGTTGTATTCAATTCGGCCCGTTAATTCTCCCATAACATCACATTCCTTCTGAAAAAAAGTGAATCTTGCAGTTTACGGCCTCATTGCCTCTCCAAGCAAGATCAAATGAGCAAAGGTGAAAAAACTTTTTTTGTGCTCCATCGGGGGTTTCCTTGTCGTGGCTTTGGGTGATTTTTAATAGTTCTTCGGTGGATAATGCTTTTGAACTGAGTTTTATTTTTTCTTGAACACTTTGAAGCTGCCTCCGCTTGGTTTCTCTGGCCAATCTTGCACATTTAAAAGATATATCTGTGAAAGGGTCGATCTTTATGTCGTACTCCGTAAAATATTTTTCTTGTACCATTTTTGCTGTAGTATTCCACATTGACTTTACAGACGACTCTTTATAGTCTTCGCCATTGCCTTTTTTCATGCTAAAGGCATAATCCTCGAGAATTTTTGCTAGTTCCGTTATTGTAGTACATCTTTCAAGCGTAAAATTTCTCACCCGTAGGAACCCCGAAAATTGGGCCCAAATAGAGCTTCTAGACCTCTGCGTGTTCAATGGGACATTTTCTGAAGCCAATTTTTTTATTTCTTCACCTGACTGGCATCCAAATTTTGATTTTTCATCTGGATTCATTATATCTCTCCAAAATAGGGCTTTTCATCGATTGTCATTTGTTTCGAGCTTCCGTCATGTGTCACATAATATTAATATATCTACGTCATATGTCTCTGGTTTGTACCTTGTTTGTACCATTGTTATATACCAATAACGTATGACGTACAGAAGCTCGAAACAAATGACTGTGAATGAAAAGCCCTGTTGATTACGCCTGAATGACGTTTGTCAAACTGACAACAATAGAATTACCAGACACCTTCTTGACGGATCTGTCTTAATTTAGTCTCTGAGAAATCACGGGCAATACAAGGAGTTTTGTCAGTAGGAAACTTGGCGTTGCTATGACGTTTTATCAGTTAAAACTAGTCTAGTGAAATAGTCAACATAATATGATTTATAGTTTTTATTTAATTCTAATTATTTTTTCGTTTTGGGCCCTGCGAGGCCCCTTTTGGGACCGAGGCCCCTAGGCAACTGCCTATTTGCCTAATGGTTAATCCGGCACTGCCCACAAAACAGCTCTTGCCTCCACTAATGAAATAAGGACATGACATAATTATCAAAAAAATCACCTGTTGCAGTCGTAATTATATAGCAAGCAATACCAAAACTAAAATTAAAACGTAGTACCTACCTACAATTTCACCGATAAGTCGACTTGAATTTTCCCATAAAGTAATGATGTGTGTGCAATAATGTATTTAGTCCGACAAAATAGATCGACAGCCCCGGCTAAAACAGCCCCGGCGAAAACACCCCCAATAAAAATTTTTACCTTTTAACGGAGTACCATTCATTTTGAATCACTATTCTAATTGGGAAATAAGCCAAAATTTGACTTAAAAAAATATTTTATTAACGTTTCAACTTCCACTTCGGACCTGAAAAATCCTGAAACAGGTCTTTTTTATTTTTTAGTTACGATATTTTGGTATATATCGATGATTTTTTTAAATGAGAATAGGGGTCGTGTGCAAGCTCATTATTTAATTCTCTATTCAGTAATATAAACATTTACATAATTAAAAATGAATATCCATTTTCAATTTCGTTGCAAAACGAAAATACAGCCGAACCATATTCTAGTCCAATCAGAGAGTGCAGCAAGCACCTCTACCGGTTTCGAAACTTATTAGTCTCTCATCAGGAGGCACATATGCTGCTCTCCCCGATCCAACCAAAACAAACCCCAGCGTGCAGTCCCGGATTGCAACGAACGAAATGGCATAGATGCCCTAGCGGCAACTGCTACAACAAGACTAAGTTTTCACTCTAATGGCATATAAAACAACATAATGCTATTCTACACCCCACCAGAATGAAAACAATGGGAACCTCCTCTGGTTACACCTCCGAGGCTTCTACAATATGCAAGCCATACGGATGCTGAGACTAAGGAAGATGAGGGAATTCTACAATTTACAATTCACGTTTACATAATTATTTATACAAGGTGACAAAATTTTTCAATCTACTTATGGTATGTAGTTATCAAAAGCCTTTAGGAAAAAGTCTGGATTTCTTTAGTATCCACCCAAATTGTTTTAGATCATGTTATAGGATCCCATGTGGAGTGATGGGACTGAGATTAGCTAATAATAAATTGTATCGAGTTGTATGTAGACCAGTGGCGGCTCGTGGCTTTAGGGACAGGGTCGGTAAGATTTTGTCTCCTCAGATAGGTATGTCATCTAATTAAAAGACTTCAATTTTATAGGAGATTCTTGGCTTTTGTTTATTTTTATTTTTTTTTTGTTTTTTTTTTGTTTTTTTTCTATAAATTTAGAACCTAAACCTGTTTATAGATTAGCTCTAGTCTATATTGTTTCGAAGTAGCAAAATGGGTTATAACGTCATTGTAAAATTTATTATTGGTTTGGAGAGTTTTTTTCTATTGACATTTGAGACAAGCTTGACATTCTCTCTTGTTTCATGGTGTTTCGATAATACGTTTTTATTCTTTTGAGACAAGAGAAATCCCGTTTATTTGAGGCAGATCTTGCCCACATTAGAGAACAATAATTTATTAATTTCGGGAACAGTTTGTTGTACCTAATGAATTGCAGTATATAAAATTTTACATATTTTGTAACTTATCCCACCTTCCGAAAATATTTGAATCAGCATATAAAATTTCATTTTCTTATTTAATTTGAATAAAGAATGATGGATAATTTTTAATGAACTTGTCTAATAGGTATTTTGAAAATTCTTTGGCGCAACTTTTAAATTTTGGATCGTCAAAGAGATAAATGACTTATGCCAGTACCGGACATCAAGGCAGCGCCGTCATAAGTTTGCCTTACCAATTTATTTTTGATATCAAAAAATTTTAATCTGTCCTTTAAAACACCAAAAATATATTCTGTCTTATGGCTTCTACTCACGTCTGAAAACCTAAAAACCTCTCATAAATATTAAACGTAAAGCGTATCGAAGAACAATTGATAATTGTGAATGACATGTTACCTCTGTCATTAATTTCGTCTACTTCTACCGAAAAGGATCAAAATGTAACTACTAATTGATTCTGTCATTCTGTGCTGTTTTAGGTACGCCGCTAAATCTCTTCGAGACAGAAAGTAAATTAGAAAATTCCAGATCGTATTTGTTAAACAATTTTATTTGTTCTCTATAATTAACTTCCTGTATATGTACTATATAATAAAATTCCTAAAAACATAAAAAAACTACAATATCAATAATTAAACGACGTAAAACTACTTATATCATAGTTTCTTCCCGGGCGAGCTAGCAAGGTACGTGACTGACGTACGTAAAATATAGGTACGTGCTTGCTGCCGCTTACAGATCACCGATCGGCAGATTGGTATCTGCCGGACTTGCCATTCAAATGAATACCGCGAATGTATAATTGGTTGCCTATCGGCTAATATTCCATAGCTTCTTATTACAAGCCAATCGTCAATCTGGGAACGGCTTGCCGAAGCGGGCCTATCGCAATCGGGTGCATGGCGATAGGATCATTAATTTGAAAAGTCTCTTACGTACAGCGCACAGGGATCACTTAACGTATCGGATCTATCGAATTCTTTTAAAAACAATAAATAAAATTTAGTCTGTATTATCTCATAGATATTTTTTTATTTCACAGAAACTTCTTATTCTTCAAATGCAAATCCACTAATGGATGTTGGCGATCACATTTTCCATTAACTCTCTGTTTCTTGCAATGTGGATCAGTGATTGTATGTCGGTAATCCCTGTCCATTGCCTTATGTTTCGGAGCCAGGACATTTTCTTGCGTCCTATTCCTCTCTTGCCTTCAATTTTACCCTGGATTATAAGTTGAAGGAACTGGTATTTTTCGTTTCGCATGATGTGACCCAAATACGCCGTTTTTCTTTTCTTGATGTTTTCGAAAAGCTGACGTTCTTGGTTGATTCTTTTAAGGACATCCACATTTGTGACTTTCGCCGTCCATGGTATCTTTAGGATACGGCGATAAAACCACATTTCGAAGGCTTCTAATCTGTTTATATCCCTCGTTTTGAGTGTCCAGCCCTCTATGCCATATAGCAGCACCGACCACACGTAGCATTTAGTAAACCTTAGTCTCAGTGTAAGGTCGAACTCTGAGCAGCTCAGTACCTTCCTGAATTTTACGAAAGCTTGTCGAGCTTGCTCAATGCGACATTTTACTTCTCTGTCCGATGCCCAGTCTTCAAAAAGCCACGTTCCTAGGTATTTGAATTTGCTCACTCTCTCAATGGACTTAGTATTCAGTGTTATGGTGGAGTTTTCAAATGCATCCAAGTTTCTGGAGATGATCATGAATTTGGTCTTTTTGGTATTAATCTCTAATCCCATTCGCTTACTGTATTCTCCGATTATAGTGACAAGTTGTTGAAGATCTGCTATGTTGTCGCAAATTAAGACAGCATCATCAGCATATCGAGTGTTGTTGATTAATACTCCATTCACTTTGATTCCCATCTCTGCATCTTCCAAAGACTCTTGAAATATGGCTTCCGAATAAATGTTAAATAAAAGAGGGGAAAGCACACATCCCTGCCGAACACCCCTTCTTATATGTATGGATTTGGATATAGAATTGTCTATTTTTAATTGTGCTGCCTGATACCAGTACAAGTTTTCAATGCATCTTATGTCTTTTTGGTCTATATCAAGCTTCTTGAGGATCTGCATTAACTTGTGATGTTGGACACGATCAAACGCTTTCTCGTAGTCTAGAAAGCACAGGAATACGTCCTTCCTCTGATCGTAACAATTTTGGACCAACACCTGTGTTGCTACTATTGCTTCTCTTGTTCCCAAACCTTGCCTAAACCCAAACTGAGAATCACTGATGTCCCATTCACATTTTTTGTATAATCTTTGATGTAGTATTTTTAAGAATATTTTTAAAGTGTGACTCATCAGGCTAATGAGTCTGTGATCCTCACATCTTTTTGCATTGACTTTTTTGGGTAGGGGAATAAATGTAGAGAGCAACCACTGCTGAGGATAGCAACCAGTTTCATAAATAAAATTAAATATTTTATGTAGTGCTGAAATTCCCCTTTCATCTAGTAGTTTGAGTATTTCTGAAGGGATTTCATCAGGTCCAGGTGCCTTATTGTTTTTTGAATATAATATTACCTTTTCTATTTCCTCTTTAGTAATTGAAGGGCCAGTCAGCTGGTCGTCTGTATAAACTTCACTCATGGGTCTTTCGTCATGAAAGAGCTCCTGAATATAGTTTTCCCATATATGAATTTTCTCTTTTTCACCTAGCACTACCTGGTTATCCTGATTAACTATAATAGTTGGTCTTCGTTTTCTGTATATTCCAGCAGTCTCCTTAAGCTTTTTATGTAAATTCCGATCGTCGTGCTGTCGTTGTAAATGTTCTAGATCGATACATTGTTGCTTAAGCCATTCATTTTTTGCTATTCTTATCTTTGCTTTTATTTGCCTGTTAATGTTTTTATACATATTGCTGCCATCTGGATCATTCTTGTGTCGTCGTCGTTCATCCATTAGTAATAGTATTTCTTCTGTCATCCATTTTTGCTTCTTGTTCTTTGGTTTGTACCCCAAGTTGCTTTTCATGATGTCTGTTACAGCACTTGTAATCGTATTCCATGTTGGTGTTAGATCTTCGGTAATGTTTGTCGTCAATATTTGAATTTGTGTGTTTATTTCATTACTTATTTCTGCTTGTATCATTGGATCTTTCAGTTTATCCAATGCGATCTGTTGTTGAGTTTCAGGCTTATTTTTGCATAAAAGAGCGATCTTTATGACGGCCACTAATAGTACATGGTCAGAAGGCACATCTGCTCCAGGATATGTGCAAGCTCTTTTGACAGTTGTGCTGAATCTACCGTTGAGGAGAATGAAGTCTATCTGATTTCTTATTATGTTCTGAGCTCTATCGGCTGGAGATTTCCAAGTATAAAGGCGACGGGGGTGGAGTTGGAACCATGTGTTGGTAACTCTCATGTTTTCTTCCTGACAAAATTGTACCGGGTGTCCCAATAAGAATGGCTCTCGGCCATATCTCAGGAACCGTTTATAGTAGAGCTTTGAAATAAAAAAATTTATAACAAAAGTTGCCTCAGGAAATGCCTGGAAATTATTTTCATAATTGTGGGACCACCGCTAGAGGGCGTAATTGAATATCAAAAATTAAAAAATCTAAATTTTACAAAATTTTCCTAATGAAGGGGCACTGGAAATCCGATCGTCGTATTCTTCATAAAATGTTACGCATATTTGATTTGACAAGTTTAGGTCTACCTTTGGAAATAAGAGGTGGGGGTGAGTGGGAACCTTGTTATGAAAAGCTGGCTGTGAGTCCGGTTCTGCTTAATCAAATTTTGCAAACTTGGTCTTGTTGAAGACAGATCTTTTTCGTCAATGTAAAAGTTATGATTTCTAACCCACTTACTGAGTAATATGCCAGCTAGAAGGCGTTATTTAATTTTTTTCAGAAATCTAGTGTTCCTTGGAAAATATTAAATATAAACATGCATTTTTAATACCATATTACAAAATTAGACAAAATTAGCAACAGAATAGTGAAAACCGCATGTTAATACCTTTTTTCCATCTCGAGATATCTTACAAAACGTGTAAATTTAAAAACATAACTGTTACTGTCACCGGTAAACGAAATAATTCATTAAAAGTAGTGTGCTATGGAAACAACAAAGAAACATTTTCCAGCTGTCAACGTATATTAGGTCTTTTCAACGCTTCTCATTTGTTTCGAGCCTCGTTCATATCTCGTATATTAATATTATACACGGATTATACGGCATATGACAGAGGCTCAAAACAAATGAGAAGCGTTGAAAAGCCCTATTACAAAGAAATAAAAACAACTATTTAGTAATGACATAAACGTTCAAATTTTTGCCCATCATTTTCGTTGCAAACATTTACTCTTTCAAGAGTAGATTGAACAGCAGTCTCCATTTCTGCTCTCGATATGCTTTGAATGGCGTTTAGTATTCTCTGGATAATGTATTCTAGAGTAGTGTATGATGGGCAACAATTTGAATATTTAGGTCGTCACTAAGTAGTTCTTTTTGTTCTGTGTTATATTTAATTTTAATAGGACTGTTTCTCTTTATATTGTTGTTTTAATTAATTATATTTTTATACGTTGACATCTGGAAAATGTTATTTTGTTTTTTCCACAGCACACTACTTTTCATTAACTTAGTTTACCGGTGATAGTAACAGTTATGTATAAAATTTACACGTTTCTCGAGATATCTTGAGATAGACAAAAGGTATCGACATGCGGTTTTCGCTATTCTATTGCTAATTTAATCTAATTTTATAAAGTATGATTAAAAATGCATACTTGTATTTAATATTTTCCAAAGAAAACTAGATTTCTGAAAAAAATTAAATAACGCCTCCCAGCTGGCTTATTACTTATTAGGATGGTTCAAAATTATCACGTTTACATTGAAGAAAAAGATCTGTCTTTAACAAGACCCAGTTTTCAAAATTTGATTTAGCAGAACCGGACTTACAGCCATTTTTTCATAACAAGGTTCCCACTTACCCCCACCTCTTATTTGCAAAGGTAGAGTTAAACTTGTTAAATCAAATGTGCGCAGAATTTGATGAAGAATACAATAATCGGATTTCCAGTGCCCCTTCATTAGGAAAATTTTGTAAAATTTAGATTTTTTTATTTTTGATATTCAATTACGCCCTCTAGCGGTGGACCCACAAATATGAAAATAATTTCCAGGCTTTTCCTGAGGCAACTTTTGTTATAAAATTTTTTATTTCAAAGCTCTACTATAAACCGTTCCTGAGATATGGCCGAGAGCCATTCTTATTGGGACACCCGGTACAAGTCGGTCACCCCTTTCGTTCCTTGATCCAAGACCATAAGGTCCAACTACGTCTTCAAAGCTGCCTTTCCCTATTTTGGAATTAAAATCTCCCATAATTATGTTAACATCATGTTTCTTTGTCAATTTAAGCAATTCTTTGGTTTCACTATAAAAGTTTTTCACCTCTTCATCTGCTGCATCTGCAGTTGGTGCATAGACCTGTATGATGTTGAGATTATTTGGCTTCGCTTCAAGTTTTACCAAGGCTGTGCGGTCGGAATATGGTACAAACTCTGTGACAGCTCTCATCAATTTTTTACTTATCATAATCCCGACGCCTTTTCTATGATCGCGGTCGTCATTGCCTGAGTAAAAGAATGTTCCGCTCTCTGTGGTGCATTTACCGGATCCAGGCCACCAGGTTTCTGAGATCCCCAGGATATCTAGATCGATTCTGCACATTTCTTGAGTTAGGTTAGCCAGCTTCCCGGCTTCAAATAAGCTGCGTGTATTCCAGGTGCCTATCTTTAATGTCTTTCTTAAGTTTGCTCGTACATTTCTAACATTCAAGACCGTTCCCCCCGGAGATCCGATTGGGGAACCATTTATACCTCCGGATATTTTTGAGTTGAATGTATTCATGTGATTCTCTTGGGAAAAAATAATGAAGGTGGTATCCCGTTGCCTTCCTTCATGCCACTTCCAGGCTTAGTTTTCAGCCGCCCACTATGGAACAGACGCCGTTTGCAACCGCCCATTCTGGGTACAGACGTTACTATTTTCACCATATCTGGCTACCCTTAGTTTAGCCTGCAGACCAATGCAGTTGCCCAGGGTGTGGCACGTGGAGCCATAAGTGAGAGTTGGGTTCACAGAAACTGTGAGTTCACAGAAACGAATATCATAAACTCTGATTAAATTAAATATTAAAAAAAAATTATATTGTGTCCATAAATGTGTGGGTCGGCACTGCCGACCCTGCTGACCCTGACCAGCCGCCACTGATGTAGACATTTTCCCTTTTAAGTGTTTAAAAAAAATTGAAAGTAAGCTCAGAGAACGGCATGCTGTATTATCCACTGTGTATACATAAAAAACAGGCTTGGTTTATTTTTAAAAGATAATATTGAACAAAAGAATAAAAAATAAATAAATTAAAAAGTCACGGTCGAGTTCATCGGATTTTTGGACCCTCATAACAACGTTTAAGTATGAAAGACGTAAATTTGGAATTAACTCCGAGCCTTAATTTTTCAATATCGCATTTTTATCTCGGGACGAATATCGTTACCGCCAAGAATAAAACTCTAAACCGCTACCCATTAATTGAGTTTCCGGGTAGGGGTCCAAAGTCCGGAATTTCCCTTAAAAACCGACACCAATAATAAAACTCAGCTAAATAGCGACCCTTGCTCGGTTCCTTGTCTTTGAAAAATTAATAAAGCCAAAGAGAATTCTCAAGGAATGTAAATTACGGCCGCAATTACCGTTACAAGTATTAATTAATTAAATGAAGTACGCCTGACATCCGTGTAAACATGGTGTAAAATTATGACAAACCGTCACCATTATTAACACCAGGAAGACATTTAGATTCACGGAGGGCGTTAATTACACTCTGCGATTGGGTAATTTTGCGTCATTACTTTGCTTTATGTCTGATGTTTTTACATTTTACGGCTAATAGAAATAGAATATATAAATAATAAACACTTTCGCCACTTTAATTATAGGAATAATTTATTTACAAAGGAAGTTCCAAATTTGAACACTAGCAGCTAAAATATAGATTTAAACTCATTCTAATGTGTTCTAAAAAAGTTTTGAATAATAATTAATAATAATAAAATGGGATGAGTTTGGAAGAAGCAGAAATCCAGCTCAAAGGCATGGACGACGAAAGAGAGATAACATTTTAACAGTAGACTAAGAGCCGCTATAGGTGAAATTTCTTAATCATTTTATGCACCCTATAACTTAAATAGTAGAACCTAAAAGAAAACGTTTGAGCACTGTGCCGTCACCTTTCAGCGGCACATGCGTCTACAGTGGCACATCAAACTTTCCACTTATGGACGGGATACATAAATTAAAAAATACCCTCCCTCATTATCAGAATTTAATTTTTTTCATTTTTTTAAGTTCTATGTGATTAAGACATAAGTTTCATCGTAATTTTAACCCACCACCCCCTTCTCCCTGCCCCCACCATCAAAAACTTTATTTTTCGATTTTATTTCTTTTTGGTGGGATGCAATCAATTTTAAAATTTCAAAAAATTCACAAGCATAGTTAAGGCTTTTATAAAATACGTCTATTTTTTATAAACCTGTAGGTTGAGTGTACATAACCTCAAAAAATTTTTAAAATTTTTTTTTTGGAAAAAAGTATATAACTTTTTTTTGGGGACAGCTGCAAATCTAATTTTTTCTTAGTCTTGTGTATTTTATCAAACACTATATTTCTAATTTTTTTCAATTTTTTCCGTAACGCTGGTTACCTTCAAAAATCCAAAAAACTATTTTTTTAAGGGGGTTTTGGGGGGTTTGAACGTGTTTTTCTGATTTTTAAATATGCTAAAGGACTCAGTTACTTCAAGTTACATATCACCTATAAAAACAAAATTGATTTGATATATTATGAAGTCTATAAAATAGGAAAAATCCCCCAAAATCCCCCAAAAAACAGTTTTTCGGATTTTTGAAGGTGGGGAGCCTTACGGAAAAATCTGAAAAAAATTAAAAATATAGTGTTTGATAAAACACAGAAGATTAAGAACAAATTAGACCTGTAGCTATTCTTCAAAAAAAGTTATACGTTTTTATTGAAAAAAAAAAAAAAAATTTCTTTAATTTTTTTGAGGTTATGTACACTCTACTTATGGGTCTATAAAAAATAGGCATGCTTTATAAAAGCCTCAGCTATGCGTGTGAATTTTTTGAAATTTTAAAATTGATTGCATCCCACCAAAAAAAAATAAAAACGAAAAATGAAGTTTTTGATGGTGGGCTCAAGGGGAAGGGGTTGGTGGGTTAAAATTACGTTGAATCCTATGTGTTAATCACATTGAACTTAAAAAAATAAGAAAAATTTAATTCTGTTTGTAAGGGAGCTAAACTTTTAATTTATTTATCCCGTCCATAAGTGGAAAGTTTGATGCGCCACTGTCGACGTATGTGCCACTGAAAAGTGACGGCACAGTGTTCAAACGTTTTCTTTTAGGTTCTAATATTTAAATTATAGGGTCCCATTGTGCCTAAAATGATTAAGAAATTTCAGCTATAGCGGCTCTTAGTCTACAGAGGAAGAAATCATCAAAGCAAAACAAAAATTGAAAGAAAGCTCCTGGAGCAGTTGCCATTGCTTGATGATGCAGAAATCTGACCTATTGTATACGTGTGCTATACTGCGTTCCACGGTCACCTTTCAGTACAGACTCTTATGAAGCACAGTGTTGCAAAGAGATATTAATATTTATATTAAATAAATTTTAAAGTATTTTTATACCTCACTTGGTCTATTAGATTTGTCAGTATGTATGAGAAATCTGTAAGCTGTCAAAGCAAAGGGAGTTTAGCCCGGTGGTAGCGCGTTCGACCAGAGATCGAGAGGTCCCTGGTTCGAATCTGTATGTTATATAACTTTTTTTTTATTTTTAGTATTGTTTTAATAAAATTTTTTGGAAAGTAGTAAGTAAAAATTAGTTTAATCTTTAAATACAAATAACCTGTTGAAAGTAAATTGTAAAATTCCCTCATCTTCCTTAGTCTCAGCATCCGTTATGGCTTGCAAATTGTAGAAGCCTCGAAGGTCTAACCAGAGAAGGTTCCCATTGTTTTCAGTCTGGTGGGATGTAGAGTAACACTATGTTGTTTTGTATGCCATTAGATTGAAAACTTAGTCTTTTTTTTTAAATAATAATTAACACTTTCGCCACTTTAATTAGACGAATAATTTATTTAAAAGAGAAGTTTCAAATTTATACACTAGTAGCTAAAATCTAGATTTAAGCTGGATATAAATTAATCATTCTAATATTCTCTCAAAAAGTTTTTAATAATAGTTAATAATAATGATGAAAGAACTGGACATAGTAGCTGGAAAGATAGGCCTTAATATGAATTACAGCAAGACCAAAATTATAAAAAATACAGACGAGGACATCACAATGAGGATCGGATAAGATGAAATAGAACAAGTTCACGATTATATACAGAGTGGGCCAAAGAAAAGACACTCCTCGTTATTTGGCAGTATTTATTAGATTTTAAGGAAATGACGAAACACGTAGATTTTTGGTCTAAGGGGGTCAAATTTTTACGGTATATACATCTGTCATTTGTCAACCCCGTCCCTTTCACTTCCCCCACCTCTTATTTTTAAATAGGGAATAGGGGTTGTGTGCTAGCTCATTTGAAAGGTTATTTAATTCTCTATTCAGTAATATAAACATTAACATAATTATTTATACAGGGTGTCACCCATCTGCCTCTTGGTAGGTTGAATATTGAATTTAAGCAACAAACAATGTTTATTTATCAAAGAAACATTTTTTTCTGTTTTCTGTCAGCAGTAGAATGAATGTATTTTAAGTTAAATAAATTACATACATCCTTTTTTTGGTGTCAATTGATTTAATACAAAATAATTTTTCTTGGAGACCCTGTATAAATAATTATACCAATGTTAATATTACTGAATAGAGAATTGAATACCCTTTCAAATGAGCCAGCAAACGACCCCTATTCCCTACTTAAAAATAAGGGACGGGGGATGTGGAAAGGAGGGGGTTGACAAATGACAGATGTAAGTACCGTAAAAATGTGTCACCCTTAGATCAAAAATCGACCTGTTTAGTCATTTCCTTAAATTCTAATAAATACTGTCAAGTATCGAGGTGGACTCTTTTCTTTGGTCCACTCTGTATATCTGGGTCCTGGCTACGAGAAAAATGTCCTGGCTGAGAAATCTCAGAGAATGGTTTGGATGCAGCTCAACTGAACTCTGTCGGGCTGTAGTGTCGAAAGTGAGAATAGCAATGATGATTGCCAACCTTCGTCGCGGGAATGGCACGTAAAGGAGAAGTATATCTGGGTCAAATTGAGGGGGCCAGACGTAAAAGGGTTTAAGTGTAGTTTTGATAGTGCTGAGATAATCAGCTTCAAAGTTGTTTGAGTTTTATAAATTCTAGGAATCATTAAACTAAAATATGTCTTGTGTAACAATGTACTATAAAATGATAAAAATATAAGGGTATATTATTACTCTTACTATATCCTTCCTTTCTTTCAATTATTAAAAAAATGTACTTGAATCGTTACATGGTGTTAATAGATGTTACTGGTAAAACGGTTCAAGTGCAAATGTTTACTTCATATTATTACTAATCATTTTTATCCCACCTGTTATCCATAGTGTAACTACAACTGACACGTTGGATAATACTTAATTAGTCTTCAAAATTGGTCACAAATCTAATATTTATTTACTTGAAATTAATCCTCCATTAACATGTGTTTACGCATTACAGAATACTAGAAAAAGTTTTGTGGTAAAATGATTTAAGCGCATTTAAACCCATTTATTACTATTTGTTTTAACATAATACTGAAAATAGTTTTGTGGTAAAACGGTTCAAGTGAACTAAATGTAATGGCGATAGATGGCGGCTGTAGGGCGAAATATGCTTAAATCATTTTACCCAATTTACCACCAAGTTATAATACCATTTAAGTATGCAAATCTCTACTTAGAGTAAAATTTAAAAAAACTGCACTTAAACCCTTTTACTTCTAACCCCTCAATTATAAAACTTAACAAGGAAAACGAAACAGCAGAGATCAAAATTGGAGTTAGACTGGCATGGGAGGCATTTGGCAAACTAAGTTACATCCTTAAAAACAAAAGATATCCACAACATCTTAAGACCAAGGTATACTAAATTTACTAAACATCGACAAAATCATAAAAACGCAAAGAGCAATAGAAAGGAAAATGTTGCACGAAAGACTAATGGATAAAACGAGAAATAAGTGGATAAGGAAAAAAACCAAAGTTGGGGATGTTAGACAAGAAGTTGTAAAATTAAAATAGAGATTTGCCGGACACGATATGAGACAAAAAGAAAACCGATGGAACAAAAGGTCCCAAATGAGATGGGCAGATGATATCAAGAAGCAAATGGAGTCTAGGTGAATATCTGTAGCGACAGACAGAGAAGAATGGAAAAGGATTGGGGAGGCCTATGTCCAAAGATGGACCGAAGAAGGCTAACTAGATAATAATACTGAAGTGAGATGAGTTTGCAAGAAGCAGAAATCCAGCTCGAAGGCATGGTCTTCGTCCAAGAGAAAAAGATAGCATTCTAACAGAGGAAATTCCAAAACTCGTAGAACAGATGGTATTCTTTCTGATCTTTTAAAACATGCCGCAAAAAAACTGACCTGTTGTATAGGTAGGCTAGTATAACTGATTTGGAGGTAGGTAAAACTATCAGATGATTTGAAGGTAGGTATATCCTGGGTATAACATGGAATTCGGTCTCTCAGGGAGACACCTAACATCTGGCGCTCCATAGCTCTCTGAGTTAAGCGAATCTTATTCAGTACCTTTTTTGTGACTGTTAATGTTTCCGCTCCATATGTGAGTATAGGTAATACACACTGGTTAAATATTGTTTTTTGAGGCATATGGATAAGTCCGATTTAAATACATAGTTTAATTTACCAGCTATAAAAAGTTAGTTTAATTTACCAGCTGTCCAGGCTGTCCAGGCTAGTCCTGCGACGTGGGAGATCACATGTCTGGTTATATCTGCCCAACCGAATTTCATGTACCCAGTACTTACATATAATATGCAGTCTGTTCAATATCCCTTTCATCAACAACAATATTTACGATGTAGCACCAGTCATTATTTGCGTCTTGTTCATGTTAATCTTGATTCCGACCTCTAAGGAAGCGTGATATAATTTTTTCAACACTATTATTGCATCATTCATACGCTCGGCTATAAGGATGATGTCCTCTGCAAATCTCAAATGACTGAGCTTCTCTCCCTTTATGTTGATACCATTTTCGTTCAGATCTGCCTTTTTACAAAAATGTTCTAAAATAGCCGTAAATAGTTTTGGTGAAACGGTGTCTCCTTGTCGTACTCCTCGCTGTATAGGTATCTACTAAAATTTATTTGTTTCGTATTCAGATCAACGAACTATCAATACGGATGGAATAGGCATGAAGAAAATTAATGCGGCCAACATACAAGAGAGAGGTCCTAGAGAGAGACAGAGAATGGGCAGGAAAATTTGACAGGCCGTGTAATTTGAGTTGCCTATATCAACTTAAATCGGGGAAATGGATCTCATATTTATAATTCTTATAAAATTCTAAATATAAAAGTAACATAAAAACATAATCAAGGACTTCTTCACTTTATATAAAACACTCACTAATTTAGTATTTAAATAGTTTTAAAATTATTTAACTCCCAAATACTTTAGGAAAGTATTTGTTTTTATAAATACAAATAACAATTATGAAAAGTATTTAAACACCAAGTATGGTACAGTCGGAAAAATGAAAGAATATGGCTTTTCATTCACAGTCATTTGTTTGGAGCTTCTGTCATTTGTCGTATAATCCATGTACATTAATATTATACACAGATTATGCAACATAACAATACGTCCGTATTGACAGAAGCTCGAAACAAATAACAATCGATGAAAAGCCCTATACCCATGAACGATCACATCAATCACTTATTTTGTACTTGATGTCTTTTTCTATAACAAGCGTTTGTTATTTATAGAAAAAGACAGCAAATACAAAATAAGTGATTTATGTGATCGTTCATGGGTATACGCTCTGAGCTTCGCTGGTGTCGCTCCTGGCGGTTACTAATTCAACTTTTACTGGTAATTTTTAAATTTATTATTTAATTGTTATCGCTTAATATTTACAACGCAAAAAAGTAATTAAATTGTAATCGATTTTTTAAAGATTTTTCTAATCATTTTGACGTTCTATTGATAAAATATAAATTTCTTACTTCGGATACTTTGACAATAATCGTGTAGATGGCGCTAAGATTATAATAGATTATTTATAATTAGATATTACGGAACATTAAAAAAACTTAAATTCAGTATTTAAAACGTAAGTATATTTAAGGTAAAAATATATACCACAGCTTTGGCCAACTAATATTGTTTATAATTAATGTTTTTAATTTTAGTTTTAAATTAATCACTTTGACATTTATGTCAAATTTCCGGTAAACGTTTACAAACTTGTCACTACTGGCGTTCGCGAATTTGTAAATATCCCCTCTACGTACGAGCTCACAGCGTATACGCTGTGAGCTCGTACGTAGAGGGGATATTTACAAATTCGTGAGAGCCAGTAGTGGCAAGTCTGTAAACGTTTACCGGAAATTTGACATAAATGTCAAAGTGATTAATTTAACATTAAAAGTAAAAACATTAATTATAAAAAATATTAGTTGATCAAAGCTGTGGTATACATTTTCAACTTAAATATACTTACGTTTTAAATACTGAATTTAAGTTTTTTTAATGTTCCGTAATATGTAATTATAAATTAATCTGTTAATCTGAGCGCCATCTACACGATAATTGTGAAAGTATCCGAAGTAAGAAATTCATATTTTATCAATAGAACCTCAAAACGATTAGCGAAATTAAAAAAAAATCGACTACAATTTAATTACTTTTTTGCGTTGTAAATATTAAGCGATAACAATTAAATAATAAATTTAAAAATTACCGGTGAAAGTTGAATTAGTAATCCGCTAGGAGCGCCACCAACGAAGCTCAGAGCGTATAGGGCTTTTCATTCACAGTCATTTGTTTCGAGCTTCTGTCATGTGTCACATAATATTAATATATCTACGACATACGTCATTGGTATATACCATGACACAAACCAAAGACGTATGACGTAGATATATTAATATTATGTGACACATGACAGAAGCTCGAAACAGCTGACAATCGATGAAACGCCCTATTATATAGTCGATTTTCCGACTGTACTCTGTACTCTATTTACTCTGTAAATACAAAAAAGTATTTAAATTTTAAAATATGTACCTACTGCCAATCAGCCTTCAAGTTAAAATATGAGGTCCATTCAACGAACTGCCACCAATCGGGTCCATTTATATAGGCAACTCAAATTACACGGCCGGTCAAATTTTCCTGCCCATTCTCTGTCTCTCTCGAGGACTCTCTCTTGTATGTTGGCGGCAATCTCGTTTCACTATAGGGCTTTTCATCGATTGTCATTTGTTTCGAGCTTCTGTCATATGTTGTATAATCTGTGTATAATATTAATATATAATACGGATTATACGACATTTGACAGAAGCTCGAAACAAATCACTGTGAATGAAAAGCCCTATATGAATGGGACGGGGCCATTCCATCCGTATTGACAGTTCGCTGATACAGATACGTCTTACGCTAGCAGCTGTTGCGTTTTGGTAGATATATTTGAGAATCACGTAAGTATCATGTAAGTATAGCGATGATCTATTCTGCCAATGCTTTTAATATTTTCTGCTGGCATATGATATCGAATGGTTTCTCCACGAATATCAGTGCCAATGGTTTGTTGTATCTCACAGACTTCTTTCCACAGGTTCTTTATTACTACTAGTAAATGGTCGTTAGTGCTATATCCCGATCTAAATCCTGCTTGTTCTCTAAGTTGATAAAATTGTAAAAGCTTCCAGGCCTCCACGCTATTTTTGATAACTTTTGTGAAAATATTATATTTATGTGTGAAATAGAAAACTGATAGGACGGTCGTTTTTTAGATTTGATATATCTCCTTTCTCGTGTAATAAAACAAAGACTACATTGTTCCATTGAGAAGGGGTTTTTCTTTGGTAGATGAATTCGGTGAAAAGTTTGGCCAAACCCTGGATAATTTTATTTCCACCTTGTTTGATCGCCTCGATTACCTCGAACTCGATGCTCGCCAGGGGAGTTGTTGTTTTTAATTTCTGAAAGTGCCTTTTTGACTTCGTACGGTGTATTTTGTATTTTTTGTTTTAACGTATGCAATGAAATACTGGCCAAATTAGAGTAAAACTTCAACGAGCTCTTCTAAAAAAATTTTACAATGTGTAAACTGCCATTTACAGTAATATAAACAAACCTATTCAGAAAAAGGGGGTGAAGAAAATGAGAAGTACGGACCTGTTCTGATTACACACATCGAAGTTGTCACCACCTAAGACTATTTAAGTAGAATTCAAAATCAATAAGTATTCCATTTCTTGTCTGTATGTATGTACGTAGGGTTCGGTGTCGTTCGCCGTAGGAGAAACTGGGCGATCGGAAGTATTCGGTGATGGATTTTTTACAAAGTCGACGCCTCGATTTGCATACAAGCGCGCTTTGTAGGAATGAATTTCAAGAATGCCCTTGTTCGCCTTCGGTATCTGCATTTTTCACCTTCGATTTTTAGATGCGATGGCTAAGATGTGACAAACGAACCTTTAAGAGCTCGTGACTATCTTCGATGGCCTTGAACCGACCACAATATTTACTTTATTGTTTTTTTAATTTACACCATTGCGAGCATTACGAATCCTTTTGTTTCCAGTCATATGTGTGACAAAAGGAAATGCTTATAGTAGCTGAAGTATTAGCTACTGCAAAATTATAGTATAAATATATCTATATACGCGTTTAAAAATTGAGTAATTTGCATGTATTTTAATATTCGCTTCTTTTTTCTGATTACAAGAAATTAGAACAAAGTATAATATAATATTTTTACAAAGTACATATAGGTACAATAGAAGTTATGATAATAAATCCTAATAGATCAAGGACCAAATTATGATGGACATATAATTTTTTATTGTAATATTTCGTGTTCTAACATTTATTTTAAGATGAGTGTTTTTTTTAAAGATATTTTCCTAAAATTATTGTAAGATTTGTTAGAGGTGAAGTAGTTTCAAGTGACGTTGCCTAACTAATGGAGGGGATTGGGCAAATGACAGTTGACATGTACGTAAAAAACATTTTAGAAGATAATGTTTTGCCATCTTGGATAGGAAAGATTTGTGATAATGCACGATAGAATGCAGATAGATAATGTCTCTAGAATAGTGACTGGTTACCTTAATTAGGTTCAATTTGAAACATTATACTAGCCGCCATATATCCTGGATTTAAATCCTATGGAGCATTTGTGGGACAGTTTGAAACATCACATTCGGAAAAGAATTGCAGCCGAAGAAGAATACAATGTAATTCCTCAAGCATTAGATTAGATTATGTGAGGTCGTTAAGGCTATACAGCCTCTCCGCACTTTGACCTATCTCCGCACTTTGACCTATAGAGATCTTTTGTGCATACCTTGATCTAATCAAACTCTAGGATGCCAATACTTCTGTGATGAAGTTGATTAGCATCCTAGGAGACTTGTTTCATATGTCGGAGGGAGCTAAAGTGACCTCTTTTAGAAATTTTAGTCGTTTGCAGAACAGTGCTACGCGGTTGCATAGTATTGCTTAGGCAAGTAGCCAAGGGGGGGGGTCCATGGGGTCCAGACCCCTCCCAAAACTTTCTCGGCTTTGGTACCAAGGCAGCAAGTTATTATTATATTTTGAAAAAGTGAAGAAATTATTATTTTTTACTAGTACTAAATATTTACATCGTAAAATTTACGACATTATTTAAAATACTTAAAAAAAAACGAAAATTTATATTCTCACATAGTAATGAAGTTTAAGAAAATTATAATATTTAAGGTCGGCGTAAATGTTATCTCCTAAGAAAATGAACATACTGGATAGCAATTCATGTTGTGATGTCTGTAGATAGCTCATTTACACTATACACAAAAGTTTGTTCATTCATCTTAGACGGCTGGGGCATTGGGCATAAGTAACATACTGTCCGTGTTCTTTCAATATGATTATTTGGTTGAGAAACTGATTGCATATCTAGGATTTTGTTTATGTCCTTTCGAATATTGCGCCTGCACCGTAAATTTGATATGCATGTTTAATCTTTTGCGCATATACGATTCAGCAAAGCTTTTTCCCAAATCAAACATAAACTGAGAGTGGAAAACTAGCTTCCTATTTGTTTTGTGCGAATTATAGTATGTATATCACATACACACTGATAATACTTTCATCATACTATCATTCCATAAAAACACACAGTATCCATGGTAATGTTACGGTTACTACCATGGACGGATTTTGTCAATTCCTTCACATAAAAATTTGTAATACCGCATTTACACTCAGTCCTATTGGACAGGGAATTGGACAGGGAAGTTGGCAGCGTGAATGTGTAAATAGCTCACTCGCGCTGCCGCTGCTCATGCTACTGCCATTGCACGGCACTTCCCCAAAAAGTCGGTTTTCGGGAAGGAAGTCAAAGGACTGGCAGCGCGAGTGAGTATTCACATTCATCTACTCTCTCTCTCTCTCCGCTTTGCCGGCGGCAAGTGAGTAAGTAAGCAAGACGATACTGTCGTCACATTCCATTCTGGAGAGTCGTTCGCTAAATGAGAAATGAGTAGTGAGGACATTGGCGAGGAACTGATGTGAACACTTCACTCGCGTCGATATCGTATTTCGGGCAATATTTCCGGCAGCAGCAGTGGCAATGGCTGAATATAAATCCGGCAAAATGCCGGATTTTAGATGTAATCCTCCGGTATCGGTGTTTTTGCCAAGATAGGGACTCGCATCAATCTTACATTTGGAGAATCAATCGCAAAGCATAGCAATCTTTATGCTGTACATAGACAGCTTATGTTACTATCGTTAACACTAAAGCGTCGCAATATTTACGACAGAATACCTTAATTCAGACATTTCCTCACAAAATTTAACTGACGTTTATACACCAACGTTTACTCTAGTACTAAATAACTGTGGAACATAAATTCTTGGGATTTTCCGTTGCTGCGAAATTTTGCAGAAAATAATTCGGCGTCGTATATTTAGCGGTAGTATAAGTGATCGTATAATAGGCGGTTGAAGCGCCTAGCACTGGCCCTGTTACCTTCCTTGTATACCGTAGGCCCTAGATATAGCAGACTACCCTGCTATACTCCCAAAGCCACGTGAGCGGTATAAAACGGGAGACTATTATTATTATATTTTACGAGTATTAGTATTCTAAAGACCTTCAGTTGCCTCTCAGATTGAGGGCTCTAAGATGCTACGTATTTTCTATATTACTATACGGAATGGAAGCTTGGATATTGAAAAGGCAACATATAAGAAAAATAGTAGCGTTCGAAATGTGGTGTTACAGATGAATGTTGAAAATACAGTGGGTTCAAAGGATTACCAATGTTGAAGTGCTACGACGTTTAAATAAGGAGTTAGAAATTATGAACAGTATAAAAACAAGAAAACTAGAATATTTGGGTCACATTACCAGATGAGAGAAATATGAGCTGCTGAGAGTTATTATGCAAGGAAGGATCCAAGGAAAAAGAAGCATAGGAAGAAGACGCATCTCCTGGCTGAGGAACCTTAGAGAATGGTTTAACTGTAGCTCATTACAACTGTTCAGAGCAGCAGCCAACAAAGTGACCATATCCATTATGATATTCAACCTCCGCTAGGAGATGGAACTTTAAGAAGAAGAAGAAGTATTCTAAGGTTAAAAGTTTTTTCAAATTTTGCATGTGGATCTAAAATTTATTCTGAATATTTTTTTAATACCTTACCGTCTAATATAACAAAAAAATTGAGTTGTGTTTTGACCCCCCTCAAGCACATTTCCTGGCTACGTGCCTGGTTATGCTGTTTCTTTTTTGTTCTCACAAAACTGACAGTTTTTACTATCTGATCTCAGAGAGCAGTGACTAGTGAGAAGACTAGTGAGCATTTTTATATCTTTGTTACACTGTTTTACAATGTTTTTACACTTTTATGAGCTTTTTTGCTTGCCTTTGTCCTGGTGTGTTTGACCAGTATAGCTGTAGTTGATTGAGTTCCCAGGTCCAGACTTCCTCTCTGATGTGGCTTTTTGATGGTTCACAGAAGGGTTCTGGACCTTGGAATGGGGTATTAGCCACTTCTTTAGCAGAGCTATCAGCTTCTTCATTTCCTTCAATACCCTTGTGACTTGGCACCCACCTCAAAGTTACTTTGTTGGGTTCCGCCAGTTTCCTTCCTCAAGCATATAATATTCAAGATTTATTATTTAGTTTTAAGCTAAATTTTGTTCCCATTAAAAAATTTTAATGTTAATTTTTTTTAATTGCGTTTAGTGAAAGTGCGTTTCATAGTTTTTTCTTTATTTACTTAAAACGTGTTACATAAAGTTTTCTCGACAGAAAACAGTGTTTTGGTATAAGTATTTTTACTACAAAAGCAAGATTACGTAGGTCAAAATTTTTGACGTATGAGCACTGTCAAAACATTAGAATGTGACTTTTCATCATGTCCACGTTTATGTCATTACTTGTCAGAGATATTTTCTTTGTTTTTGTTTACTATAAAAATAATATCTATAATTATTTATTCTAATCAATGATGTCAATTGGTTTTCATTACTTGCCGAAATATATTAATTAGCAACAATATTATCATAGTGTAGGTATAATCATTAGAATAGATTATTTCACAGCTCACAGCATAATTGACCGCAACCAGCAACACTGAACTGTCATTTGCGTTTGAATGTGTGACTAGTGTAGGAATGTCTAAAATATTGAACTAAAATTATTATTTTTTGGAATATTGAATTTAAATAATTGTTTTAGAAAATTTATATTTTTGATAATAATAATTGTTTTTGGTTATTTAATTAATATAATTCTAAAATTCTCAATGTAATCGCGATTACGTGTTTTTTTTATTAAAATACCATGTGGACGCTTATACAAGGTCGGGCAGTTCGGTGTTGGTGTCGTATTTTAGCTGTGCTACACAAATTTCAATTCTAGGGTTGATGTTATGGAATATTAGGAATATCATTATTTTCTTTAACATTAACAAATATTTTGGAATATGATTAATATATTTCGGCAATTGATGAAATCCTATTGACATCATTAATTAGAATAAATAATTATAGATATTTTTTTATAGTAAACAAAAACAAAGAAAAATATCTGACAAGTAATGACATTAACGTGGCCATGATGAAAAGTTACATTCTAATGTTTTGACAGTGCTTTTACGTCAGAAATTTTGACCTACGTAATCTTGCTTTTGTAGTAAAAATACTATAACATGAGCCCATCACATTGGAACAAGTTTATGATAATTTCAAAATATTCTATATTTTTGTTCATGAGTGTACAATAGAATTAACAAACAAAAAGACAAAAAAGAGATAAACCCAAACTACATAAAAGACATAAATAATAACTTATATGCAATAAGTTCCCTTAATTTTCCTAACTAGCGTATTTATTATGTTGAATTTGTCTGTCTGTGGTTTAAGTTTCATGTCAGCTAATATATTTATATGTTTCAACAATTTTTCTCTTTAATTTTGGACCTTGTTAGGGGGGAATATCCCCTTTTTCCTTCCCAGTAGATCCGCCACTGATTCACTTGTGTTCGAACTAAATCAGTAATAACCAAAATTATGAATAGGTTATTTACTAATTAATTGTAGGAATGAATTTCAAGAATGCCCTTGTTCGCTTTCGGTATCTGCATTTTTCACCTTCGATTTTTAGATGCGATGCTTAAGATGTGACAAACGAACCTTTGCTCGTGACTATCTTCTATGGCCTTGAACCGACCACAATATTTGCTTTATTGTTTTTTTTTTAATTTACACCATTACGAATCCTTTTGTTTACAGTCATATGTGTGACAAAATGAAAATGGTTACAGTAGCTGAAGTATTAGCTACTGTGTTGTAGTCTAAGATACGAACTAAGGTCGACCTGCACCGATCTGTTTAATGGATAAAAATTATTTGATATGTAATTTAGTATGTTAACAAAGAGTGCCCAATATAAGTTTGCTCCGACTGTAATTAGATATAGTAAGTAATTAAAAAATTACTTTTTTATAACTTAAAAAATTGATTCGAGCAAATATTATTTTAGATTTTTTGGATCATTCGAAACAAAACGGTCTTGTGTAATTTTTCATTTAAGCTGATCGTTTTCGAGTTATAAATATTTAAAACTGAAAAATAACGAAGAATGACGATTTTCAAGGCTAAAAAACATAAGTAAAAAGTATCATCTTTGAAATTAACAAGTATCTATAACAAGTTCAAGTTCAAACCTCATTATATCAATTCTTCATAAGTATTTTGTACTGATTTCATTCTAAGACAGCGTTTCTCAACGTTTTACCATTTGCGCCCCAATTTTCCATAATTATTTTCACCGCGCCCCCCTCGTTCAATAACAATATATCTATGCAATAATAATATACCTTGAGCAGCATGAAACCTAATAAACTAAAAAGACATTGGGAAACGCTTCGTAGTGAGTACATTAACAAACCCCGAGAATTCTTCGAGTTAAAATTAAAACGGCGTGAAAAGCAAAAATTAGTTTTAATAAAAACTTTGACTGCGAATGAAATAGCTTTACTTGCCTCTTATAAAGTCTGATATTAAATAGCCAGATCTAAAAAGCCTAACACTATTGGTGAAGATCTTATATTACCAACTGCAATCAAAATTGTAGAAACTGTGTTTGGAGATAATTTTGCTAAAAAATTGGAGTTTATACCTCTATCAAATGATACTGTTGTCCGCCGAATTGGTGATATAGCTGAATATGTACAGGATCAGCTAATCAGGAAGTTGCGTGAAAAGCCGTTTTCGATTCAGCTTGATGAGGCAACAGTAGCAATAAATATGCTCATTTTATTGACTACGTTCGATTTTGTGATGGCAGATCAGTAGCAGAACTACTTTTCTGCAAACCAATAGAATTGATAGCAAAGTCGCTTGCATTATTGGCTATGTTAACTGATTATATAAATGAAGGAAAAATAGAGACACTGTATGATCAACAGAGAAGCTCTGGCTTGAATATTGTGCTAACTACGGTTGTAACAATAATTATTTATCTACATAAAAATGAGACCTTTAAAAACTAGAATCTTTTCTGTAGGTACTTTGCAAAGACATGGATGCGGTACATTCAGCATTATTATTTTATTGTGAGGCAAGCTGGTTATTACGTGGGAAATTTTTACAACGTGTTTTGAATTAAGACATGGAATTTTCTAGAAGAAGAAAAGAGGCCGCAAGCCAAGATGTTTCACGATGGTTTATTTTTGATGAAATTGAGTTAGTTGGTTGATATATTCGAGAAACTAAATATTTTGAACTTAGAACTTCAAGGGGCCAATACACATATATTTGATACGAATGATAAAATTAACGCTTTCTGTAGAAAATTGAAATTGTGGAGCAGAAATTTAAAGCAAAAAATCTAGAAATATTTGAAAATGTGGATGAATGTTTTAAAACTTACCAGGTTGAAGAACAACACGTGAAAATTGTTTTTGTAACCATTGAAAATCATTTAGCAATGCTGACAAAAAATTTTAAAAGATACTTTTTTGCCGACGACCAATTAATACTTACCTAATAGTTATGAGTGGTTCGGGAATCCGTTTCAAATTACACCCGAAGAGCTCTCTACTGCAGAAGAAGAAACCTTCATAGACTTCACAGCAAATGCCGAAATCAAGAAACAGTTTAATATTAGATCCCTCTTTGAATTTTGGGCAGGGGTAAATGATGAGTTTTCTGCACTGAAAACCAGAGCGTTTCGTATACTATTACCGTTTTCACCATCCTACCTTTGCGAAACAGGATTTTCCGCGATGGCTGCTTTAAAGACCAAATATAGATCGCAGCTAAATATAGAGAAAGAACTGAGAGCGTCTATTTCTAATATTACACCCTGTTTGGATAAGCTTTGCTCTGCAAAACAGGCCCAAGGAAGTCACTAATTTACATTAAATTAGTTGATTTAGTATTCAGTGCTCATAACTATGTATAGCTCCTTATTCATGGGTATTTTATTTTTTTGTTTGTCAGAATTTTGTTTTGCTTTGATTTTAGTAAATTAGTCAATTTTTTAGATGTTTTTTTTTGATATTTTCACGCCCCCTCATTGCTAAAAGCGCGCCCCCCTAGGGGGGCGCGCCCCACAGGTTGAGAATCACTGTTCTAAGACATTGGGTGCGTTCGGACAACCACAGCGGCTGGACAGCTGAGCCAGCAGTAGCTGTCAGACGTCACCGCTGGAAGTCAGCCGCTGAGAGATTTACTAAGCTTTCCCTATCACAGCTGGATACAACCACTCAGCCGATTTCTGCTGACAGTCAGCCGCTATGGTCGTCCGAACGCACCCATTGATTTTAGCGAACTTATATCGTTTCTTAAGTGGCGGCTATGCATAAAGGCGCACCGCACCTATACTAGCCTTGACCATAGTCTCGCTGAAGCACAGTAAATACAAAAAGTGTTGCCGTAAATATGCGTGGCCACAACGACGCACCGCACAGCGCTTCGCACATCGCTGGGTACCAACGCCTCGCCTACGAAAATTGAGCTTAGTATTTTCTTTCTTCACACCTCGCACAGTGATTGTTCTAGGGATATAAATATAAAGACAAATTAATTAGTTTTGTGTTTATACTTGTACCAATTTGGAGCAGAAAAAGTAAATGTCGCCACAATAGTTTGGTTTTAACAAAACTGTGGAAAGAAGTGGATTTACCATAGTAATTTGCTTTTTATTTATATGACGTACTGTCATTTTTGTTTGTTATTTGCAAAAACACTTTGTCTAAAAATTATAATCTAAAACAACGCATTTTATGTCCGACAAAGAATAACGACGACATAGTTAAAAATAATAAAATAAATGTCGGTGCACGTTTCGTCAATACGGCTACTAATGTGCAAAGCAAAGGCTGGGCTAGGTGCGAGGTATTGTGCTGTGCGTCGTGCGGTGTGATGTGCCGTGCGCCGTTATGACCGTACCCTTAGGTCTTACACTAACAGTAAATTCTAGTTCAATATTATTTTCTTGAGGGATTAAAACATTCGCAATGTACACACATTTTTATAACACAATATTTTGAATAAAAACTTACCACGGGCTAACAATGCATTGTTGGAAATAGGTTTGTAAAACTCACCTGAAACAAAGAATATATTTGAAAAAAATATTAACAATGTTCTAGTTTCATATCTACTATTAAATGTATTAGAAACTTTGGTATGGAATTATCTCAATTAAAAGAATATTAAACTAGTAATAGACCAGACCAGGGCGCATCTGTAAAAATATTAGTACATCTGGACGTTGAGAGGTGACTTATATTTTTTTGCAGAAATTGCTTGAAAATAACTCATATAATAATATTTGAGTTATCTTCCCGCTCAAAAAGGTCCCGAACATTGTTTAAATAATAAAAATGTCAAAAAATGACGGAAAAATTCGATTTTTTTTCTTCGTTTTTTGATTATAACTTTTAAACTATTCATTTCTGAGAAAAGTTGTACTGACATAAAAGTTGCGCAATTAAATTTCCTACAATACAAAATTCGTTAGAAATTTTAAAAATAGCAATAATTGCGAAAAAACGATAAAAAAACAAGTATTCGCATTTTACGTTTTTCAACCATTTATGCTACACTTATGACCTTCATATTTTACCCAGAAAAACTTTATGATATAAGAAAACAATACTGTGAATTTCATTAAGATCGGTTGAATATATTTTGCAAAATAAATTTTGCAATCAAGCAAAAAAAATTAATTTTTTCAAAATCTTGCAGGACTGAATATAAAGCAGACAGCACGTTTAATTTTATTTTACATAATATAGAAGAATACAGTACCTTTCATTTGCAATTTGCAAAATTAATATCGGTTAACCACTACGCAGCGTCAGGAATTTTTTTAAATACACATTTTTTTTGGTGCTACGCGCAGGAGAGCGGATAGTTTGCTCTAATTGGGCATTCCAATGACCTTTGATAATGATTGACAAATTTTAATTTTTTGTACATTTCGATATAAATAAATAAATATGTTCATTGCAAAATAAAACACATGCTCTGTCCTATGAAATAAAACTTTTTTTGGCAAAAACTTTGTTTGTTCATATATTTTAAGTTAGAGAATAAAAGTTTATTATTTTTAAACATATGCAACTGTTTAAACAATATTTCACAAACAATAATCAAATTAGTAAGATTTTTGTGGAATTAAAATATTAAAATACAACAAAATATAGTGTAAGAAAATAATATATTAGATAAAGATTGGAAGAAATTTTGGTGGAAATCAACTTGTGTGAATCGAACACCGCTTCTATGCCATTTCGTTAGTTGCAATTCGGGACTGCACGCTGGGGTTTGTTTTGGTTGGATCGGGGAGAGCAGCATATGTGCCTCCTGATGAGAGACTAATAAGTTTCGAAACCGGTAGGGGTGCTTGCAGCACTCTCTGATTGGACTGGAATATGGTTCGGATGTATTTTCGTTTTGCAACGAAATTGAAAATGGTTATTCATTTTTTGAATGTATAATGTTAAAATTGGTATCCGTTTGAAACTACATTCTACATTCTGTTAAAATTTTAAAGCAAATAATATAGTTTCATTCTTCACATCTTTATTTATTTCAATGTACATTTTATTCGAAATTGTTTGGTTCAAATTATTACTACCAAAAAAGCAAGACCAGCAAGACTCTTGCAGCAAGACCAAGACCAAGAACAAGACCCGCTAGTGCAAGACCAAGACCAAGAACAAGACTGCCTTTTAGCTGCAAGACCAAGACCAAGACCAAGCTTGCAAGAACAAGACCAAGACCAAGACTAGCCTGGTCTTGGTCTTGTTCTTGTTTTGCTCATCACTAATCAAAAAACGAAGAAAATAATCGAATTTTCTTCTTCATTTTTTGACATTTTGATTATTTAAACAATGTTCCGGACATTTTTGAGTGGAAGGATAACCCAATTAATATTATGGGAGTTAATTCCAAAAAATTTCTGCAAAAAAAATATGAGTCACCTCTCAACGTCCATCTCAAAACAGATGCGCCCTGGACTATAACTGCAGAGGCCTAGCATGGATTTATGAAGATTTACATACTTTAAAAGCCTAGAAGACGCTTAAGAGGTAAAAGATAACGGGTTAGAAATTTAGTAGCACAGAACAGAGTATTTAGAAATATTTAGTTTGCCAAAAGACGATCGACTGTTTCTCAAAATTTACATTGGATCAAAAACCTGGAAAACATGTTTGTGTTCAATACTTTAAAAAAATCTATCGAAAGGTACCAAAATAATCAGCCCCTGGGGGTGGGGATGTGGACCACTTTGAAATCTCAAATAGAAATGCCCATTTTTATGACAGATTTGCATTTCTTATGCAAATTTAAGTAACTTTTATTCGTGACATTTCATGTATGTAGTTTAAATACCTAGGCATCACACGAGCTAGCTACGGACAGCTCGAAATAACGGAAGTGGAAGATACAGTGAATAGAGCTAACAGAGCTGAAAGTTGCCTGAATGAAACAGTATGGAGAAATAGGAAACATCGCAAAAGAAATGAAAAGCAGAATTTACAAAACAGTCGTCAGACCAATCATGACTCAAAAAGGTTGCAAGAAAAAGCAGAGATGAAAAACCTATGGTAAGACACTAGGGGATAGAGCTAGAAGTGCAGATTAGGGTGGTGCGAAAAAAGTCAAGTTGATAATTCCGTATCGCTATAGTGCGGAAAAGTTGCGATTGGTAATTACAAGAAAAACAAAAAAAGAATTATTCAAATCGGACTTTATCTTCCGATCCCGCAACAGGCCTAAAGATTATGAAAAAAATGAAAGTTTACCTTTTTTCCAAAAATTTTTATTTATCCTTCGTGTACGTTTTATTTATCGCTATAGAAAAATTTATTTACAGTTTGCATGGTAGAGTAATAAAAAAAGAGATTTGCGCATTTAACGAATATCTTCCGATCCCGCAAGGTCAATCAAAATCTATAAAAATTTGAAATTTTTGATGATTTTGATAAATTAAAAAACATTTAGTTATCTCATTTTTCTGTTACATTGTGAAGCTCTTCGCTTGTTTAGATATTGTATGACAATATTTAAACAACCCAGAACTCAAAACGAGGGGGTGGTTGCAGTTCTAGCTTCACACGCACCCCTCTCTCCAACCAACCAATGAGTGTGTGTTTTTTACATGATGTACATATATGTTCATTTCTTTTTCATCTGTTTATGTCTAGCTCTTAAACATTAACTTTGTATTGTGATTTCTTGGTAAAATCTGGCAGCATGGACCTTGATTTAAGTGATGTCTTGATGAATCCATCTCTTGGTTGGGGCCCAGATACATTAGCATAGACGATGCTCCCATGACCAACTTTAGACACCACTCGTCAGCTTGCATGTGGCAGGGATAGTTTTGTACATTCCAGTCTGGCATGTCTCCCGATGTAATACAAGAAGTTATATCTTCATTTGAAACTCTTCGAAGAACTGGTGGAGAAGATAGTTTTGTAATATTTCAGTTTATTATTTCAGTGTAGTCCTGTGCTTGAAAATTTAAAGTAGGAGGGATGAAATTTCTAATACTGTTGCCCGTGGCTTTAGTCTGTCCGGCTTTTAACACTCTCCTTGGCCCTAGCTCTCTAATGTGTTTCCTTTCTCCCTACGACTTGAAAATTTGAAGCACGGGACTGGAATGTTGCAAAACTATCTTCTCCACCACTTCCTCGAAGAGTTTCAAATGAAGATATAACTCCTTGTACTACATCGGGTGACATGTCAGACTGGAATGTACAAAACTATCCCTGCCACAAGCCAGCTGATGAGCGGTGTCCAAAGTTGGCCACGGAAGCATCGTCTAATGCTAATGTATATGGGACTCAATCAAGAAATAGATGCATCAGGACAACACTTAAACCAAGCTGCCACATTTTACCAAGAAATCACAATGCAAAGTTGGTGTTTGAGAGCTGGACACAAACAGATGAAAAAGAAATGCACATAACGTAAATAATGTAAAAAACACACACTCATTGGTTGGTTGGAGAGAAGGTTGCGTGTGGAGCTAGAAGTTCAACCACCCCCTCGTTTTGAGATCTGGGTTGTTTAAATATTGCCATACAATATTTAAACAAGCGAAGAGCTTCACAATGTAACAAAAAAATGAGATAACTAAATGTTTTTTAATTTTTCAAAATCATCAAAAATTTCAAATTTTTATAGATTTTGATTGACTTTGGGGGATCGAAAATATTCGTTAAATGCGTAAAACAATTTTTTTTAGTACTCAACCATGCAAAGTGTAAATAAATTTTACTATAGCGATAAATAAAACGTACTCGAAGGATAAATAAAAATTTTTGAAAAAAGGTGAAGTTTAATTTTTTTTCATAATCTTTAGGTCCGTTGCGGGATCGGAAGATAAAGTCCGATTTGAATAATTCTTTTTTGTTTTTCTTGTAATTACCAATCGCAACTTTTCCGTACTATAGCGATACGGAATTATCAACTTGACTTTTTTCGCACCACCCTAGTGCAGATATACGACGGAGATTCAAGGTGGACAATACTAATAACTGGGTAAAAAGCTGAAGAGTATAATGGAACGACCACATAGTCGAATAACAACAAATAGAGTAGTAAGGATAGCGAGAGACGGTTCCCCAATAGAAAGACAGTTAGTGGGAATACCACGAAATGACAACTTATTGGAGACACATTGAAAAAATGGACATAGTCGTGTCTATACAAAAAGAAGAAGAAAACATTTTTTCGAATTACTGATAATTGACGCTATAATCGAAATAATACGATTTATCCTAGGGAAATTATAGAAACTATATAGAGATTATAGAAAAAAGCAAAAAATATGTGTTTAATATTTTTTAAAAATCTATCGAATGACACCAAACACCCCCGAGGCTGGGGTAAGGTACAACTATTAAATCTTAAATGAAAAACCCCATTTTTTATTGTAGATTCGAATTTTGCGTAAAGAATGAAATAAGTGTTAACTAAATTTTTTTAGATTCGCCTAGATGACGTTGTAATTGCAGAAAAACAAGTACAGCTCAGAAGTCTGCAAAAAAGATTTTTAATAGTGACCTAACAACAGTTCTTATCCCTTAATAGGGCATAGAATGTGTAAATTTAAGAGCATATAATTATTGTCGCAAGATGTAACAAAATAAAGAAAAATGTATGCACTCTACAAGAGTAAGAAGAAAAAGTAGGCCTGGATCCCGCGTACCAAAAAAAAGTTGATCAATATATATCAAGCTGAAAATTTGTTAATAGCTTAAGGGTGTCTATTCGGACAAACTTTGATGTACGGGAACACTGAAACAGGGGAAGTTTTAATTGTGGAACAGTTTAAAAATTTGAAACGTCAGATTACGAAAACGTCCCATGTATTTGGTCGGACAGAACATCCAATTGATTTGTTACCCTTTCATTAAACTGTCATGCAAAAATCAGATTGCTATTACTAACCAACACGATTCCTGTTATTTGACATGTTCTTCGTGTTCCACTCATTAAAACGCCCAGTTGGTGATAAACAACAGTCTGATTTTTGCATGAGAGTTTAATGAAATGGTAACAAATCAATTGGAAGTTCTGTCCGACAAAATACATGGAACGTTTTCGTATTCTGACGTTCCAAATTTTTAACCTGTTCCACAATTAAAACTTCCCCTGTTCCAGTGTTCCCATACACCACAGTTTGTCCGACTAGACACCGTTAAGCTATTAACAAATTTTCAGCTTGCTATTAATCAACTTTTTTTTGGTACGCGGGATCCAGGTCTAAAGGATAAAGTTTCTTTTATAATTTTTGTTGTGCTGTTTCTTGCCTCATAAATAGGCGATCTCGTTATTTTTTCCATGGGAGTGTGTAAAAAGACATTTTGACTTAAAAAACTTCCAAAGGTTTAATTTAACGTTAGACACCATCTAAAAACATCATGGGATTTGGTCTTTTAAAACTAACGATGGCTTTTATGTCGGTGTATTACCAATTATAAGAAAAAAACTCCGAATTTTGAAGTGGTTTCAAAGTCGACGGCTAAGGTACCAGTTTAATGTTTTATTTATTAGTTATCGTTTAAGGAGAAATGAAACAAAATGGTTCCATTGTATACAAAAATACATCATGTTACGTTTTGTGGTTTTCGATTGACATAAGAACGAAACATCACTTGAAGAAGACGATATATTTACCAATTATATATCAAAGAAGCAATAAATAACAAAGAAAAACTTAAGATAAAACATACTCTTACGTATTTTTATTATTGACAGAACTTGTGTCAACAAAAGAAATTATAAGAATACATGCAAAACTGTTACAATTCATAGAGAAATTTGACGATACATAATATAAAACAAAAGTGTTGAGTTACACAATGAACAATGAATTTGCACCAAAGGCTCAACTGATAAAATTGATCATTCCGTATGGTAGGGGAGCCCCAGCGAGGATTTTTGCAGTTACTCGAGCGCGTCAGATTATCACATGGGGAGAAACCTTGTATCTTGTAAATGTAGAGCTACCATATGTTGGCTCTTAATACAGGAGAGTTCGTTAAGGGGGGTCCGAAAAAAAATCTATCCTTAGAAGAACTTGAAATCGTCAGGTTAGGATAAGGTAAGTTAAGTACATGCAAAAGAGTGTATATTTCAAAAATCTGAGGATTTGAAGGACATAGGAGAGTCACAAAGTTTCACAAAACAAGCGAATATTTCGCGAAATGAACGTCAGATCGAAAAACTAAAAAATACGTGTTCAATATTTTTCAAAAATCTATCAAATGATAACCAAACACGATTTCCCACCGAGAGAGGGGGTAAAGTTAAAGTTTTAAATAGGTACCCCGTAATATTTTGCGAAATGAACATCAGATCGAAAAACTAAAAAATACACGCATTCAACATTTTTGAAAAATCTATCGAATGACAGCAAACACGATCCCCACGGAAGGTGGGGTGGGAGGTTACTTTTAAATCTTAAATAGGAACCTCCATTTTTGATTGCAGATTTTAATTCCTTACGTAAAAATAAGTTAACTTTTATTCGAGACATTTTTTCGAATTATGGATAGATGGCGCTATAATCGAAAAAAAAACGATTATTGAAAATGGAAATAAAATTAAAAAATGGAAAGTCCCCACTAAAATGGAATTTAACTTAAAATCTTTTGGGTTTTAAAATCTAATCTTCACAACCCAATAGGTCCCCATAACTCTCGAGTAACTGCAAATTTAGCATCCTTGCCTTCCCTACTATAACTATGCTAAACAGGACAAACCACATAAATTGGAAGGTATCTTCAGAAGCAACAGAAGAAACAATGTTAGCAGGTACACAAATACATAACAACACAAAAAAATAAATTCAGAAAATGACTACCATTATGATCTCCTAACCGGAAAATACTAAAAAGTTAGCACTAAAGCCATAGTTAAGATGACAAGTTTAATCGAGGCTGCATTCTAACTAAGATATATTCCAAACTAGGCAAGCAGAAGTTATTATGTAATAAAATATCAGCCGATACTACGACCGGTTATATTATAAATTGTTTAAAAATAGTTATTTATGAAACAGTTCATGAAGTATGCTTTTTGCGAACGCATGCGATATTTAGAGCACGAGCGACAGCGGAGCGAGTGCTATACATCGCGTAAGTTCGCAAAAAGTACTTCACGCACAGTTTCATACAATATTTTATCTACTCTACCATAAACAAATAAAAAGACTGTAACTCTTCGTCACTGGAATTCATTTCTATTTTACAATTTTTAGATCTTTGACATTTAAAAATTCTAACTTCTTTCAAACCACAAAACTGTCAAAACTTTTGTCGTAATTTATTGCTCATTATGTCATCACCATGACAACGCGAAAGTTATGAAAGTGTGTTAAAAACATTGCGAAAAAGTTAGTCCCGTTTAAAATACATTGTTACTTCACGCACACTTTAAACACTTCACGCACTGCTATCTATAATGACAGTTTTCACAAACTAAAAACTTACACATAATATGACATAGAGTAGATAAACTTATTTTTCTTATTCAGTTTTCATAGTCTTTCGCCTTCCTATTCTTAGCTTCTATTGGTGCCTGCCTTTCCAATCACCAGTCTGAAGACTCGTCTTTGACATTCCTTTTGAACACCTCCTAACCATGTCCCTTTTCTTTTGGTCTTCTTCTTTTCCTTTTTTTAACTGGTACGTATTGTATATATTATTTGCTAAGAAAGTCGTCTAATGTACGTAAATGATGTAAACTTGATGGGAAGAACCGTAAGAGACATTACAGAGCTTTATGTGGAGCTTAAAGAAAATGCGAAAGAAATAGGGATAGCCGTTAACGTAGATAAAACTAAAGCCCCAATACAACCAAAGAATCAACGAAACTTGTAGAATTTGACAATAGACGGCCCTACTATTGAAGTAATGAAACAACTTATATACCTGGGTGTACATATAACTGAGGATGACACCTAAGGAGAAAATACGAAACGGATAATGCTTGTTGTACAGACGTTTCGATCAAAATCAAAAGACATCCATAGGGAAGTAAAGTTTAAAATATTGATGTGATCTTGATTATTGATATGAGATAATATTCTTATATGCCACTTAATTTAATCAATGTATTAATACTAATCTAATTAATTAACCAGATCACATATCAATATGTTTTCAATCTCAGGGCGAATTATAAATTAATTACTTACTTTCGTGGCTTCAAATATTTCTTAATGGTTCCTAATCGGGATAGAAAAGAAAAGAGTAAAAAAAATACACATATGGGTTACAATTATAATCAAAATATTTTTTATTTTATTTAAAAGGCAATCAATGCTTAATATTTGCTATTTCTTATTATTCTTAAACATAACATTTACAAATGGGAATCTTATTTCCTTTTGGTTTTCAATTGAAAGTTTTTATTAACATTTAACTATTAGGAGTTATTAGCAACAACTCTATTTAAGTTTAATGAAGCTTTTCTGATATTATTGATTATGTTATTCAATTTTTATGTGGAATTTAATACGAAAAACCCATACATTCATGTCCAAACAAATGAGACTGACCTTTTCCTGGTGAACTGAAAATGTCCTCACACAAAACCCGTTCCTGCTATCCTTGGCTGCGATCAAACCTCGTCCTGGCTTCCAGTAATGTACTCCTTTGAAAAACTAGCTCGAATAGCTCTCGTTCCTGCTTCGGTCGTGATGCTGTGTTCTACCTTTTTCGAAACTGCTATCAGCTACCGGGACACTCTTGGCTCAAGGAGGTTCTTTTACTCTCGACCTGGCCTACTTCTCGTTCCACGATAGATACTCCACACTCACGGAACTACCGGCTTTCTCACTCTCCGTACACTACCGTCTACTACTCGACTTCCTTTTCTCGACAGCTCAAAACATTCTGCTCTCACTTTGTCATCCATTCCCCTACTTTCTAAATATCCCTTCCAGATTCACAAATCAATCTTCCACCACCAACTCTCATTCGTAATATTCCTCAAAACCAATTTTTAATCTTTCTAAATATGCTTAATGGATTTCAAAAGAAAATATTTAATTCCCATTCTAAAATACTTTCTAACTATTTACAAATTTTAATGACCTATTCTCTCTTTCAAATGAGTCTTATTTAGCATAGGCTAATGATCGAAACCTTCCGCGAAAAACGATAATGAACTATCATCTATTTCACTGAGTTTTATTTAGCATAGGCTAATGATCGACCTTCCGAGAAGAAAGATAATGGTACGCGTCATTCACTTTGTTTATCTAAGCACATTGTTCCGAGTTTCGTACGCTTATTCTAATCACTTCTTAAAATTAAATATAACAATTTGTTGTATACAGGTTGTTCTAAATTTATATGCCCGAGGTTGAGAAAATTAAAAATATTTTATATTAAAGTGAATTTTGTTTATAATTATCAAATTTTAATTTTTATATCAAATAGAAATATAACAATATATACAACAATCATACGACCAATAGCAACACATGGCCTAGAAACTTGGATCATGACAAAAAAGACAATAAACTTTATTAATACTTTTGAAAAAAAGATACTAAAGAGATTATTGGGACCCAATTGCGACAATAGTATTTGAAAAATAGAAAAAATTGCGTTTGCCATGCCACCTTATTCTTCTTTACCATGGCTATCTTTACTTTATCTACAGCAACGCGAAAAAGTTGCACAGATGTTGTGTTGAACCAGATTCAGAGATTCTTCAACCAAGATGTTTTCTTCTTCTTGGACCTCGCTTTCCAAATATTTTTCCTTGCAGGATGGCTTGTATGAGGGCCTATCTGGATTCATTTCGCATAATGTGTCTAAAGTATTTTAACTTTAGAGATTTGGTGGTGGTTTGTACCTCTCGGTTCTTCCTCATTCTTCTAAGGACCTCCTAATTTCTGACCCGGTAAGTCTACGTAATCTTAAGAATTCTCCGATATAGCCACATCTCAAATGCTTCCAATTTTCGGCACATATCTTGTTTCAAGGTGCACGATTCAACATAACATAAAAAAAGGACAGAGAAGAGGTAGCATCGCAGTTCGCAGTATTCTTACTTTTATACCAAGAGAAAGGTTGTGGCTCTTGTAAAAGGCCCCTATACGGTTGAAGGTCATTTACATGATTCCACATGAAAATTTCCTGTGGAATCATTTAGTTACTTGTAACCGTTGACCTGAAGATGCTCTGCATATTATAGAGAGCGAAACCGGTCGTGAGGAGTTAACAATAAATGATTGCGAGTACGTCTGTCTTTTACTTCGTTCAAAATGAACTCGCATATGTAACCCATCCAACTTTTTAATAAAATATTCGTGTACAAAGTGTTCTTCTTATTCCACTGTACGCTCATTCTGGAGAAGTATCTTCTCCACCTTTTAAAGACCTCGCTTGGATATAATTTAAACAGAATCGTAGGAAAAAAATCATATTTGCTGCAATCCTTTAGTTACAAGGAATTCTTTCGAGGATATTTCTTACCTTAATATTTGATGTGGCTTGTTTGTACAATTGTTTTAATGATGTAATAATCGTATTACTTATTGAAAAAATTTGCAGGTCTTAGTTTCTTGGTTCCTTGATACTTTTTTTTTCGATCAATCTCTTTTATCACACCGTTCATACTCTTCTTCAATTAAATTTCTAAAAATTTTTCTGTATAGTGTACTACACATACTGATCACTGAGGTGGTCTTTTGGGTCAATTTTATAAATGGATCCATGCTTCTTTCCAACTTATTGAAATTTCTTCCCTGTATATATAATACATATCTCCTAAATAATTCTCTCAGATAGACGACCACTTGGGTGCAATATTTAATAATTCGGTAAACATACATTAATGTCCTGATTACTGTTTTTCATGGAATTTAGTATTTTGTACATTATTTGTACTTTCACATTATTGTATTCCCCTTGAGCGTGGACACATAATAGAGGATATATTATGTAGAATACGTTCTATTTCTTTTAGGAATCCTTTCATGGCACCACCAAGTGCCATGGATAGAAAATACATAAAAGCGTTTTAGGTAGAATAAAATTGCATTTGATTAGATATTTGAATCAGATTTTTTTTTGAATGCAAAATTAACGAGAGATAATAGAATACTATAATTTACAAGAAAAACAAGAGTATTTTCCAATTAGTAGAGAATATCTACTAAGTTGCTATGAAATGGAAATATTTAAATTACTTATAAACTACTTGAAAGAAACAAATATAATCATTTAATGAAATAGGTATTAACATAACAAAATTAATAAACTAAGGTAAAAATAAAATAAAAATCTGTGGCTAACGGACCTGCATTCAAATCTAAGCGATCTTTTCACAAACACATATCCCTACACAAAATTGCATTTCATCATCATCATCACTGGCTCGACAGCCCTTTCTGTGTCTTGGCCTGTTCCAGGATTCTTCTCCACTCTGATCTGTTTCGTGCTTTTTTTCTCCAGTTTTTTATTTTTAAGGTTATTATATAATTTTCTATTTGTTCTAAATATATCAGCTTCGGTCTTCCTCTTGTTCTTTTTCCTACTGGCATCTGTTTGAATATTTTGTTTGGTATTTCGCCTTCTTCCATTCTTTCTACATGTCCCATCCAACGCAGCCGTCCTATTTTAATGAATGTTATGATATCCGGATCCTGGTATATTTCGTATAGTTCAAAGTTGTACCTTCTTCGCCAAATTCCGTTTTCTTTTGTGCCCTTATATATGTGTCGCAAGATTTCTCTTTCAAAGGTGGCTAGCAATGTTCCCTCTCTTTTAGTGAGTGTCCAGGTTTCTGAGCCCTATGTGAGTACCGGTCTTATTAAGGTTTTGTATATTTGGCATTTTGTTTTCCTTGCGACGATATCTGATCATAGTTGCCGAATTAAGCCATGGTAACTTTTATTGGCAATAAATATTCTCCTCTTCACTTCCTGTGCTGCGTTATTATCAGACGTGACTAGGGATCCCAAGTATGTAAAGTTTTTTACCCCCTCAATGTTGTATTCTCCTATTGTTATATTTTCTGGCTGCCTTATTTCTGTGTTTTTACTTACCTGCATATGATTTGTTTTGTTCTGGTTGATTTTAAGGCCACTATTTTGTGCAGCTCGTTCTATTTGATTGAAGGCCTCTATCATGTCTCTTCTTGATCTTGCTATTATGTCAACATCATCTGCAAATGCTAGTATTTGCACGCTTTTATTAATGATTGTTCCTCGAGTATTGACTGTTGTGTCCCTCATTATTTTCTCGAGTACGATGTTGAACAAGATGCATGATAGAGCGTCTCCCTAGCCTAGTCCCTTTTTCACATCTATTGTTTCCGTTAGTTCGTTTTGTATCCGGATTTTACTTTCTACTTTTAGAGATTCTTTTATTAGTTCTATTAGTTGTGTTGGTATATTAAATTCTTTCATTGCTTTTATTAAGAATTCTCGGTTTATATTTTCATATGCGCTTTCGAGGTCTATGAAGAGATGATGTGTGTCGATGTTATGTTCACTTGTTTTTTCGAGGATCTGTCGCAGAACAAATATCTGGTCTATTGTTGACTTCTGTCTACAGAAGCCACTTTGGTACCTGCCAACTATTTTTTCAGCGTGTGGTCTAAGTCTTTCATAAATGACGTTGGACATTATTTTGTATGCTGCATTCAGCAGCGTGATTCCACGGTAGTTTCCACATTCTAACTGATTTCCTTTTTTATGTAATGGTACAATAATACCACTATTCCACTCCACTGGTAGCTGTTTATTTGACCATATCCTTGTTATCAATTCATGTATAGTTTTTTGTAATGCGTCTCCTCCTTCCTTCAGTAATTCCGATGCTACTTGATCCGATCCCAGTGATTTGTTGTTCTTTAATTTGTCTACTGATGTTCTAATCTCGGCTATTGTTGGTGGACTCTTTTCTCTGTTGTCTGCTTGGTCTAATGGTATATCAGGGTTCGGTCTCACTCCCATCTCCTTCAAGCTTTTCCGTAAAATGTTCTGTCCATCTTCTTAGAATCTCTTGCTGTTCTGTCAATATATTACCTTCCTTATCTCTACACATCGTTGTTCTCGGTTTGAAGTCTTTTCTGCTTTTGTTCAGTTTCTGATAAAATTTTCTTGTCTCTGTCAATCTACTTAGTTCTTGCTGTTCTTTAAGTTCGTTGTTCATATATTCTCTCTTTTTTCTTCGGTGAGTTTTCTTTTCTTCTTTGCGTAGTTGTTTATATTCTTCCTCTGCTTGTCGGGTTCTGTGCACCTGTTGCATCAGTAAAATTGCATTGATTTAAGATAAATCTCTACTACTATAATATTTTGAACCCATTGCTTGATATAATTATGGACCAATTAAGGATGACATTATCTCGGGACATCTACATAATACGATTTGTATGACACGGTACAGAGAATTCAAAGAGATAGAATTTAACATTTAATATAATTAAATATTATAATCATTAGCCGCCATTACGATTTGGTCATTTGTATGTAGAAGACTATTGTTATATTTTTCAATCTCCATACTGTACGTGCTATGTAATTATTTAGGTATTTTATTGACGTATATTTCTATGGTTGTCATATTTGTTTTTGGTTCTTAATCTAAATTATGCTAAGCGAATTCGGCAACGATATTAAAATTATCATATTGGATTACGTTTCAAAAATCTTAACATGGAAAAATAACCACGGGGAATTTTAGATCTATAGATATAATTTTTTTATTTTTTGGTATTAAAAATTTTCACTGTATTATCCTGCATATGTGTACTATTTATTACCATGGTCCTTTGTAAAATCCCATCGATCTGATAACATTTTTATAGTATATCTGTCTCTGTATAGTAAGATGACGTTACAAAAGGTAAAAACAATACGAGTAGCCGACTGAGTTTTAGGCCATTAGTTAAAAAGAGTAAACTAGCGATTCTATTAGTCTACTATCCTACTATTTAAAAAAGTAGATAAAAACAGCCAGACAACTGAAGAGTTTTAAACTTATTAAATACTACCCTAAAACTTAGAACTAAAATTCTACCTATACTTGAGATACCTATACTTGTATTCAAAGGATTTCACATTACGTCATATAGGTACGTTTACACTAAATAAACATATTATATGACTGTATTTATTGAACATACATTGTATTTAAAGTACATTTTCCGTGAATTAAAGCTTTTAATATTGTCTATTGTGGAATTTAAGATCAAAGGAATTCAAAGTAAATAAATATAAAAAAAAAGATCGGTGATAATACCCACACAAATGTGATCGATGTCGGACTACGAAGCTTAGCCAATGATAGTTATGGCGCTGTATAAATAAAATAATTGGAAAATTGTGCATAATTGCAAGATTTTCCAGATGTCGTTCGTTTTGTTTGTCATTAAAAATTTAGTGCAATTAGATGGATACAAAAGTGGACAAATAACAAAAGTAGTTGAGGTCAGGCGACTTGTTAAATTAGTGATATTATCATTAGAGTTTTACAAAGGCTTCATTAATACGTATATTCTATAGAAGTTCACATCATGTGATCCTGTTACTGAAATTAGTTTTAAATAAGTATATCAAATTGCCGACCTAACAATTTCGTATTAATTTTTTGTAATTTGAAAAATTACAGAACTATATACTAGTTGTTACCGGTATTAATATAATAATAGAAATTGACTTAAAACATTTTTTTAATAGCAAAGCTCAATTAGGTTATGCACTCCATTGAGTGGTTGATTGGATTGACTATTGAACATGATTGGTTGGAATAGGCTACAAACAAATATTTTTTAATAGACATATCGCAACGCATTTTTTTAAATAATGACATTAGAACTCATAACCTAATTGAGCTTTGCTATTAAAAAAATGTTTTAAGTCAATTTCTATTATTATATTAATACCGGTAACAACTAGTATATAGTTCTGTAATTTTTCAAATTACAAAAAATTAATACGAAATTGTTAGGTCGGCAATTTGATATACTTATTTAAAACTAATTTCAGTAACAGGATCACATGATGTGAACTTCTATAGAATATACGTATTAATGAAGCCATTGTTTTCATTCTGGTGGGATATGTTGTATGCCATTAGAGTGAAAACTTAGTCTTTTGCTAGCAGTTGCCGCTAGGACATCTATGCCATTTCGTTCGTTGCAATTCGGGACTGCACGCTGGGGTTTGTTTTGGTTGGATCAGGGAGAGCAGCATATGTGCCTCCTGATGAGAGACTAATAAGTTTCGAAACCGGTAGAGGTGCTTGCGGCACTCTCTGATTGGACTGGAATATGGTTCGGCTGTATTTTCGTTTTGCAACGAAATTGAAAATGGTTATTCATTTTTGATTTACATTTACTCTGTGTGGAGTATGAAGGGAACCAGTCTCGTTGGAACTTTACCGCGCTGAGCAGATGTGACGTGAATTGTAAATTGTAGAATTCCCTCATCTTCCTTAGTCTCAGCATCCGTATGGCTTGCAAATTGCAGAAGCCTCGGAGGTGTAACCAGAGAAGGTTCCCATTGTTTTCATTCTGGTGGGATATGTTGTATGCCATTAGAGTGAAAACTTAGTCTTTTGCTAGCAGTTGCCGCTAGGACATCTATGCCATTTCGTTCGTTGCAATTCGGGACTGCACGCTGGGGTTTGTTTTGGTTGGATCAGGGAGAGCAGCATATGTGCCTCCTGATGAGAGACTAATAAGTTTCGAAACCGGTAGAGGTGCTTGCGGCACTCTCTGATTGGACTGGAATATGGTTCGGCTGTATTTTCGTTTTGCAACGAAATTGAAAATGGTTATTCATTTTTGATTTACATTTACTCTGTGTGGAGTATGAAGGGAACCAGTCTCGTTGGAACTTTACCGCGCTGAGCAGATGTGACGTGAATTGTAAATTGTAGAATTCCCTCATCTTCCTTAGTCTCAGCATCCGTATGGCTTGCAAATTGTAGAAGCCTCGGAGGTGTAACCAGAGAAGGTTCCCATTGTTTTCATTCTGGTGGGATATGTTGTATGCCATTAGAGTGAAAACTTAGTCTTTTGCTAGCAGTTGCCGCTAGGACATCTATGCCATTTCGTTCGTTGCAATTCGGGACTGCACGCTGGGGTTTGTTTTGGTTGGATCAGGGAGAGCAGCATATGTGCCTCCTGATGAGAGACTAATAAGTTTCGAAACCGGTAGAGGTGCTTGCGGCACTCTCTGATTGGACTGGAATATGGTTCGGCTGTATTTTCGTTTTGCAACGAAATTGAAAATGGTTATTCATTTTTGGAATGAGAAACATTTCTACTCAAAGAATAATAAAGCCTACTACTCCTAAAGAAGTAACCAAAGTAATCAAAAAATATATCAATCCCTAAAAGGCTCCGGGATTTGTCTTAACAACAGGAGAAATACTACAACAATTACCTAGGCAGGTTATCGTAAAACTTACAAACCATATAAAATGCAGTAGGTATTCAGATTATAATATATACTAATACCGTGGAAAACATCTGAACTATTCATGATTTCCAAACCAGGGACACTAGTAAATAATTTATAATCATACAGACAAATATCGTTGCTACCAATTACATATTTCCAAATTGTTTGACAAGGTATTGCTAGTAAGAATACAACCTATACTCGACCCCAAATAAATTATTAAGAGTACAATATGTACCAATAACGTGGAAAACATAAATGAACTATTCATGATTTCTAAACCAGGGAAACCAGTAAAAGTAAATAATGTAGAATCCTACCAATTATTTCCAAATCATTTGAGAAGATACTGTTAGTAAGAATACAACCTATACTCGATCAGAGAGAAAATTATTCCTTCCCACCAATTTGCATTCCGGAATAAACACTTAACAATAGACCAAATACATCGCATAAAAAATATTATTATAAAGAGAGATCTCTGGAAGAGAATAATATATTCTATTATCTGTTTTTCTAGACATAGCAAAAACTTTTAATAAAGTGTGGCACAAAGGCTTGTTACTAAAACTAAGATGATAATATCTTCCCATGTGTCCCATGTATCTTCTCATGTTCCAATGTGTCCCATACACTTTCTCATATTTCCATGTCTTCCCATGTGTCCCATGTATCTTCCCCATGCTGTCCACGCAATACATACAGTATTTGTCTTCAGAGAGTCCAAAGCCGGATACTAAAAAACATAGTCATCGCTCTATGGTGTATCCACAACAAAGACCTACATCGATAAGTATTGCAACAATTAAAAAAGAAATTAACCTTCGGATGACCAAGCGGGGGAGATTGTGACCCCAGCGTATGTTTTTCTTTAATAAATTCAAAAGTATTTTCAATTTTTAACTCATTATTTTTTTATTTGATTTAAGTATCATTCTATATATCCTCATATTTTGAAATAAAAAAAATTCCCGATATTTTACGAATAAAAAATATATTCTGAAGTTGATGTTTAGTAAAATACCATCTATTTTGTGTAATTCCAAGTAATTTTACGCTAATGACGTCGACTTTGCAAAGTAACAAGACACTTACTCAACATACACACTACACCTAGCACTAATACTCATGTTGTGAGTGACTGAATGACATAAAGTCCATGCAAAAAAAAATTAAAAAAAAAATTAAAAAAAAACTTTATTTTTTTGTTAATTGTCATTTTTGACATTTTTGACCTGGGGTCATTTTCCCCCCCTTGATCATCCGTGTAACAAAAAAAGGTTGGTCATCGGAAGGTTAATAAGGGTCACGAAAACGGACTCCACGGGAATATCTCGGACAGTAAACTAGCAGATTAAGTTAGATGATTTAAATTTTTTTAGATATTTTCGGCAAAAAATATTTTCGTGTTTCTTGGGATTTTTCGGACAGTCATTTTTCTGACGTTATTTGTGCTCATATTTTTATTTCAGATGGTGTCAAATTTTCAATATCCCAATCGTCTTCAGGCATTTGCTTATAAATATTTAATCCTGTTTGTCAGGTTGTTTAAATATTTTGAACTGTCAAAGCATGTATGCATATTAGTAGGGGAGTAAAGTATGATAAATGTGCAGTCACTCGAGCGTTATGGGGACCTATTGGATTGTGAAGAGTAGATCCTAAAACTAAAAAAGTTAAGTAAAGTTTTCCATTTTAGTGGGCGCTTGCCATTTTTTAATTTAATTTTCCATTTCCAACAATCGTTTTTTCCGATTATAACGCCATCTATCCATAATTCGAAAAAATGTTTCGAATCAAAGTTATTTATTTTTACGTAAGGAATCCAAATCTGTAATAAAAATTGGGGGCTCCTATTTAAGATTTTAAAGTAACCCCTCACCCCACCTCCGTGGGGGTCGTGTTGGGTGCCATTCGATAGATTTTTCAAAAATATTGAATAAGTGGATTTTACAGTTTTTCGATATGATGTTTATTTCGCGAAATATCGCGGGATTCGTATTTAAAATATTAAATTTACCCCCACCCCTCTCCGTGGGAAGTTGTGTTTGGTATCATTCGATAGATTTTAAAAAAATATTGATCACAAATTTTTTAGTTTTTCAATCTGTCATTCATTTCGCGAAATATTCGCTTTTATCTTGTGAAACTTTGGGACTCACCCATTTCCTTACGCCCGGCTCAAATCGTCAGATTTTTGAAATATACACTGTTTTGCATGTACTTAACTTACCTTAATATCTTAATCTGACGATTTAGAGTTTTTTTAAGGATAGATTTTTTTTCGGGCCCCCCTTAACGAACCCCCCTGTTTTAAGAGCCAATATATGGTATAGGTAAATCTGCAGGGTACCAGGTTTCTCACCATATGATGATCTGACGCGCTCGAGTAACTGCAAAAATCCCCGCTTGGGCTCCCCTACCATTTGACTTGACATTGCTCATTGGGTATGAGCCAGAACGTCATCTCGCGATTCTACTGGTTTAAAATCTGTATCATAATGAAAATTTGTATCATAATAATAGTTATTTATGAAACAGTTCGTGAAGTATGCTTTTTGCGAACGCACGCGATGTTTAGAGCACGAGCGACAACGGAGCGAGTGCTATGCATCGCGTAAGGTAGCAAAAAAGTACTTCACGCACAGTTTCATACAATATTTTATCTACGATAAACAAATAAAATAAACTGTAACCCTTCGTCACTGGAATTCATTTCTGTTCTACAATTCTTAGAATTTTGACATTTAAAAATTCAAATTTCTTTCAAACCACGAAACTGTCAAAATTTTTGTTGTAATTTTTTGCTCATTATATCATCACCATGACAACACGAAAGTTAAGGATATTTGATTATATGAAAGTGTGTCAAAAACAGTGCGAAAAAGTAAATCCCATTTAAAATACATTGTAACTTCACTCACATTTTAAACCCTTCACGCACTGCTATCTATAATGACAGTTTTCACAAACTAAAAACTTATACATAATATGAAATAGAGTAGATAAAGCTTATTATGATACAGGTATTGAAATTGTAATTGATATATTAAAGAATGAGAGTAGAAAAATAGAATTTTTTTTGTATATCCCGATACATTTTAAATTCATAATAAAAATCTCATTTTGATCATAACACACTTTCAATTTAATATATTGCGTAGATTATTTTTTAAGTATTGCTCTACTATTTACCAACCACTCCATTGAGTGGTTGATTGGATTGACTATTGAACATGATTGGTTGGAATAGGCTACAAACAAATATTTTTTAATAGACATATCGCAACGCATTTTTTTAAATAATGACATTAGAACTCATAACCTAATTGAGCTTTGCTATTAAAAAAATGTTTTAAGTCAATTTCTATTATTATATTAATACTGTTTAATTAATACTGTATTATATGTATAATACTATTATATTAATTCTGGTGGGATATGTTGTATGCCATTAGAGTGAAAACTTAGTCTTTTGCTAGCAGTTGCCGCTAGGACATCTATGCCATTTCGTTCGTTGCAATTCGGGACTGCACGCTGGGGTTTGTTTTGGTTGGATCAGGGAGAGCAGCATATGTGCCTCCTGATGAGAGACTAATAAGTTTCGAAACCGGTAGAGGTGCTTGCGGCACTCTCTGATTGGACTGGAATATGGTTCGGCTGTATTTTCGTTTTGCAACGAAATTGAAAATGGTTATTCATTTTTGATTTACATTTACTCTGTGTGGAGTATGAAGGGAACCAGTCTCGTTGGAACTTTACCGCGCTGAGCAGATGTGACGTGAATTGTAAATTGTAGAATTCCCTCATCTTCCTTAGTCTCAGCATCCGTATGGCTTGCAAATTGTAGAAGCCTCGGAGGTGTAACCAGAGAAGGTTCCCATTGTTTTCATTCTGGTGGGATATGTTGTATGCCATTAGAGTGAAAACTTAGTCTTTTGCTAGCAGTTGCCGCTAGGACATCTATGCCATTTCGTTCGTTGCAATTCGGGACTGCACGCTGGGGTTTGTTTTGGTTGGATCAGGGAGAGCAGCATATGTGCCTCCTGATGAGAGACTAATAAGTTTCGAAACCGGTAGAGGTGCTTGCGGCACTCTCTGATTGGACTGGAATATGGTTCGGCTGTATTTTCGTTTTGCAACGAAATTGAAAATGGTTATTCATTTTTGATTTACATTTACTCTGTGTGGAGTATGAAGGGAACCAGTCTCGTTGGAACTTTACCGCGCTGAGCAGATGTGACGTGAATTGTAAATTGTAGAATTCCCTCATCTTCCTTAGTCTCAGCATCCGTATGGCTTGCAAATTGTAGAAGCCTCGGAGGTGTAACCAGAGAAGGTTCCCATTGTTTTCATTCTGGTGGGATATGTTGTATGCCATTAGAGTGAAAACTTAGTCTTTTGCTAGCAGTTGCCGCTAGGACATCTATGCCATTTCGTTCGTTGCAATTCGGGACTGCACGCTGGGGTTTGTTTTGGTTGGATCAGGGAGAGCAGCATATGTGCCTCCTGATGAGAGACTAATAAGTTTCGAAACCGGTAGAGGTGCTTGCGGCACTCTCTGATTGGACTGGAATATGGTTCGGCTGTATTTTCGTTTTGCAACGAAATTGAAAATGGTTATTCATTTTTGATTTACATTTACTCTGTGTGGAGTATGAAGGGAACCAGTCTCGTTGGAACTTTACCGCGCTGAGCAGATGTGACGTGAATTGTAAATTGTAGAATTCCCTCATCTTCCTTAGTCTCAGCATCCGTATGGCTTGCAAATTGTAGAAGCCTCGGAGGTGTAACCAGAGAAGGTTCCCATTGTTTTCATTCTGGTGGGATATGTTGTATGCCATTAGAGTGAAAACTTAGTCTTTTGCTAGCAGTTGCCGCTAGGACATCTATGCCATTTCGTTCGTTGCAATTCGGGACTGCACGCTGGGGTTTGTTTTGGTTGGATCAGGGAGAGCAGCATATGTGCCTCCTGATGAGAGACTAATAAGTTTCGAAACCGGTAGAGGTGCTTGCGGCACTCTCTGATTGGACTGGAATATGGTTCGGCTGTATTTTCGTTTTGCAACGAAATTGAAAATGGTTATTCATTTTTGATTTACATTTACTCTGTGTGGAGTATGAAGGGAACCAGTCTCGTTGGAACTTTACCGCGCTGAGCAGATGTGACGTGAATTGTAAATTGTAGAATTCCCTCATCTTCCTTAGTCTCAGCATCCGTATGGCTTGCAAATTGTAGAAGCCTCGGAGGTGTAACCAGAGAAGGTTCCCATTGTTTTCATTCTGGTGGGATATGTTGTATGCCATTAGAGTGAAAACTTAGTCTGTTTCTCATTCCATTCAGTACTCTCCTCACCATCGTTTTCAGCTTGATTATTATTTATAATGTGAATACTTACTGCATTTTATAAGGTTTGTAAGTTTTATGATAACCTGTCTAGGTAATTTTTGTAGTATTTCTCCTGTTGTTAAGACAAATCCCGGAGCCTTTTTGGTACTGATATTGTTTTTGATGACTTTGGTTACTTCTTTAGGAGTAGTAGGCTTTATTATTCTTTGAATAGAAATGTTTCTAATAATAAATGATGGTTTTGCTTGTTTTCGATTCAGAGGGTTGCACACCAGCTAGACAGGCTCTGTTTCTACCATTTCAGGCGTCCTCAGTAGCTTTCGTTAGTGTGCCTACCTCTGGACCGAAAAATGTTTTTCGTTGTATTCAGTACTCTCACTCTCATTACCATCGTTTTCAGCTTGATTATTATTTTTCATTATACTATATTTCGTTATTTTCGAATACATTCTCTAATGATGAAGAGGAACATATTTTGCTTTTTGTTTTCCGTCACGTGCCCATGTTCCATTTTTTAATCGGCAGAATCTGTTGCGTCATTTGCGAGTTATACAGTTTTTATTAATTTTCTTAAATCCAGAAGTGATTATTTCCGTTCTGAAAATTTTTGTTCTGATAAATTTTAGTTCTGAATCGAAATACGTTATCAGTTTTTCTCGAGCTATTACATTTTTTGCAATCTAAGACTGGACAGACATAAGGACGTAATGACGGACAGACAAACATATTAATCTGTACTATCAAAATTTTTAGTCCAAGTAATACTCCTAACCTTAAAATAGGCCAACACCTCGCAATTTTTACAGAATGGATAGATTTGCTTGAAAATTTGAGAATAAGTAATGGATAGTCCAAGGATCAAAATCTATATGATCTTGAAAGGCGCTTTTACCATTGGGGTGGTTGCCACCCCATCTCGGCGGTGAAAATTTTTTATTATATTTTAACCGCAAAAGTTGCTAAAAACATTCATTCTAAGTAAAAAATGTTCTATACATTTTTTTGATAAAATTAATAGTTTTCGAATTATTCGCAATCGAAAGTGTTAGTTTTATATCGAAAAAAATCAATGTTTTTAATAAGTTTTTGGTTAATAACTCCAAAAGTTTTCGTTTTATCAAAATAACTTTACTTAACAAAAATGTACCTTTTAAAAAAATAAACAAAACCGTTTTTTTAAATCTTCTATAAGACCAATAGTAGTCGAGCTATAATATGTTAGCTCTTCTTCGTCAAATGCTAAAATATTGTAGTTTCAAAGTCAAAAGACGTGAAAACTATGCATTTTTCGAGGATAACTTGTTCAAACTAATTTTAAGTATTTAAAAATATCTATCTCCAGAAATAAAAAAAGTCTCTAGCTCAAAAATTAAGTGATTTAAAATGAAAAGAATGTCAGTCTCTATTTGTTTCATTGAAAAAGGGATCGGATTTTGAGCAACCCCCTAATCACCACCCTAATTAAAATTAGTCATTCATCTTATTTGGTCTTCTTTATTTATGTATTATTAATAGGTTGCAGAAGTTTGACCGGCTTAGAATGATTAGTTTAAAAAAAAATGGAGTTAAAAGCGAATAACGAATTTTTGTAGTTTGGAAAAAAATGGATTTTTCTTCAGAATAGAAAGATTAGTATCAGAGATACGAAAAAATGTTTAAATATAAAATTGTAGCTTATTTCATTTCCAACAACCTGGTTTGAAAAAAATTTTTCTACGGCATATATTAAGTGAGCTATTGACAATTAAAACTTGTAATAACATGCAAAAACCACCTTTACCAACCCTTTCAAAGTCATCTCTTTTTGCGACTGAGGATTTTAGAAAGATTTAATAGGCTTATAGATCTTTTAAAATCCTACAAAATTCTTTTAATATCAAACTTTCTAAGATAAAAAATAAAATTAAAAAAAAATAGAAAAGCAAATAACGAATTTTTGTAGTTTGGAAAAAAATGCCATTTTCTTCAAAATAGAAAGATTAACGAAAAAATGTTTTAATATTAAATTGTAAGTTATTTAATTTCCAAGAACCTGTTGTGAAAAAATTTTATCTACAGCAAAAATTGAGTGAATCGTAAATAATATATCGAAAAACATTAATTTTTCGATATAAAACTACCACTTTCGATAGCGAATAAATCGAAAACTATCAATTTTATCAAAAAAATGTATAGAACATTTTTGGCTTAGAATGAACGGTTTTATCAACTTTTGCGGCCAAAATATATTAAAAAAATTTCCACAACCGAGATGGGGTGGCAACCACCCCATAGTAAATGCGCCTTTCAGCATCATATAGATTTTGAACCTTGGACTATCCAGTACTTATTCTCAAATTTTCAAGCAAATCGATCCATTCTGTAAAAATTGCGAGGTGAAAAGCTTCGGTTCCTGGACTATTTACTTTTCTATTATTATTTTGATCCAATCGTGAGCCTCGTATATATTAAAAAACAGAACAAAATATTTGTTAATTTATTAAAATACTAAGATTACTTTTAGTAACGTTTGTTATTTTATTTTATTTTTATGTCAATTATCTCCTTAACAATCTCAAACTTTGTCCCTTAATTAACCACTAAACTTGGCAATTACAAACACTTTAGAACCTCCGGAACTAGCGCAGTGTCCAATTTTAAAAAGTATAATTATCAGTCTGCCGGAGGCTTAATTAAGGGTAAAGAAACTGGGGGACGAAGATCGGACGACGAGGTCTCATTACGAAATTAATGGAGACATTGTTTGAACCATCGAATTGAAAGCTTTACATGTAAATTAACCTCTTAACATGCAAACTAGGAAATTACCAGCATCCCTCCTTTCTGACACGCCTCTAAATGGAGAGCTTTGAGAAAAACTGGCTATTGAAGGGAATTATACACTGATACTTTCACGATGATTTTGAAGCTTTTAAATTATATTTTTTGAACGTGTTGTTATTTCGGGGGAATAATTTAGAGCCTGTTTTAAATGTACTAGTTATGTATCAATTTTGTAATTAAAACAATTTAAGTTTAACTATCTTCACTTTTTTTATTACAGTACATACACAATATACAGAGTGTTTACTTTTTAATATATATACGACAGTGAAGGAAGTGCTAAAATCGGCAACATTACTTATTATTCCACTATAGCGTAAACTTGGCTCCATATTTTTATCGTCCATCAGCAGATTCAAACAAATAGCACATTAATTTGGTGCAGGCAATTTAATAGGTATATTTTTACCACCAAAAATGAGACGTTTTAACCAAATAATACTTCAAATTTTACCAGAGAACGGCAGTTCTCGTCAGTGGCGCACATCGATACTCCCCTACATGCGACACTATATTATATTATACACGAAATTTTCGATTTTCTAAATCTGACTGAATTAAAAATTGGGCCAACTCCCATCTTAATGTTCAGGAAAAGACTCACCCATTATGTCAACCATCCATTTTGGTCGACGGGTGTGGATTTTCGGGTCTGTTTTTCGTTCTCGTCCCCAAAACTCCCAAAAGCTTCTAAAATTTAACTCCGACCTTTGCGGTTTTTGATAGTACTGATCATTACTCTTCTAACGCATGTCTAATTTTGAAAATCGGTATTACCATTCAAAAGTTACCGAGCTCAGAAATATGACTCAATTTTTATTTAAAAAAGGGAAAATGTTTGCCGATATGTATGTATGTGGAAAAGTTAAACCGATCTGAATTTTTTTTCTTTTTTTTCTGTGTTTGAAGAGGGGGTCAATATCGATTCAGAACCGATGTAGTTTGTGACTTTTGACCACCTATAAGCCAGATATAGGACTTTGAAGGTACAAAACGGCATATTTTTTGGGGATATATATCTTCGGTTCAAGAAGAGACAGGAGAACCGTAAGTACACCATATCAATATTATTGAGTTAAGCTTTCAAATGGTGTTTAAGCCGCCAAGATCAGACATACACACGGCTCAGTATAGCCGAAAAACTGAAAAACTAGACTTTGAAAATTTTGGTTTTTCGACAATTACTCAAAATTTCAACCTACGAATTGCGCCAATAACTGACCGTTTGTAGAAGGACTCTAGGCAAATCTAACGGTGTATACCACATATTTGGAAAAATTCGAATTTTTAAGTTATAGGCTTCATAAATATGATCAAATCTATTTCTTATGGGAAAACGGTTTTTCAAGCTTAATAATTCCTGTAATAGCTTCAGTTATTATACTTGACCTTAAATTCATCAGATACTACTTGTCAATACGTTTCAAACTCATGTTTAGTGATCAAAATCGGTTAAGCCGTTTAGAAGTTATTAAGCTACAAAGTATAATCCAATTAACGATTATTCCCTAAATGGTTTCTGCAGTTGTAGTGGTTACGACGCTAAATTTGATCTGCCAACGGGCAATTCGAGTTCATTTACCGGCCATTTCAATATTTTTTTCAATCTATTTCGAATAGAAAAAAAATCTAGTGTACATTCGATGGACAATAGATCATTTGGGAGATAATGCGACAAAGGCGACTATTTATAAAGCTTAACGTGTAATCGAGAAACATTGCATTTAACTTCATACATTTAATTTATAAATAACTTTAAAAAACTCCTGATACAAGAATAAAAAACCGCTAAACGCCGTAAAAATGAGTGGCGGATACAATATTCCAGCTACAAAAGATCTGATATGAATATTACGTGGCGCGAAAATGTATTTTCATTTTGATGCAAAACAAAATTCTAGTTTTAAAAGATTTTTCCATAATATTTGCTAAATTTGAAGTAAAACGCGCCACAAAAAAGAATCTTTGATACAGTTTGAATTTTGAAACTCTTTTGTGGCGCGTTTTGCTTCAAAGGCTATAGCGGGATAATATGGTCAAAAATGCCCCCGCACCGATCAGCCCAGCTACTTATGTTTTCGATAAAGGATATAAAATTATGCCCTCATGCAAATTTTTATCTTCCCAGAGATCCTAAAACCTCTTAAATCGAGAGAAGAAGAATTTTAAGGTTTTATTTTTTTTGTAAGCGCAATTTTAATTTAAAAAATCTGAAAAAATTCTAGAGAATGTATATTTTAAATACAAAACAGACTGATTTTTTTCAGATTTTTGTAATAAAAAATGAGCCCAGGGAAAATTTTTGAAATTTTCAAAAAATTTTTAGGTTATGTAAATATGATTTGGCCAACTTTTAAATAGTGTTTTTTTGTGTGTTTTTTATCGTTCTTTTGAATGGCAGAGGCAGAATTTTTAATATCTGAGCGGAAAGAACGAAGAAATTGAAAAAACCGTTTTTGGCTGTCTCGAGATGCATCTCGGGACAGGTAATTTTGGGATTTAGGATCCTGACTACAACAACAGAACAAACGCTAAAAGTGTGAATTTTGTCATAAAATTTGGTATGTGGGCTTATAATAATATTTGAAACAGCTTTTCCAAATAACTTTTTTCGATATCTCTAACGCGAAGCAAATCGAATCGCATATCGAAAATTCACCCTGTTTGTGGATATATTACCAATTTGATAATTTATTGCAACTGATATAGTCGTATTTTTTCTACCTAGATTTAAAATATACATTTAAAATACTGACTAATTCCTTAATTTTATCATAAAAAGTTCAAATTGATTGCATTGAAGTATTGAACCATATATACAGAGTGAGGTTTATGTACGGAAACCCTCAATTATCTCGAAAACGGTTTGCACAATTTTTATAAATTTTGGTGGGTAGGCGTTTTCTAAGCCTATATTATAGTGATAATTACATTGTTGTCAGATCTTCCATTTTTCTAAAAATCTAATTAAATTTTTTACTTCTAATATATTATATAATACTATATAATAATATAGTATATAATAATATATTATGTAATACCCTCTATATTTTTTGAGTTTGGAAGTCCTTTACGTTCTTTGGACCATTGAGAACAAAAAAGTTCTTTTGTAATTTTTCTCTAAAATTAATCGTTTTCGAGTTATAAACAATTTAAAACTGAAAAAAAAAATCGAATAATGACGATTTTCAAGGTTCAAAAACACAAATCAAAAATATTATTTTTGTTACTACCCAGTATAAAAATTCAAGGTCAAGCCTTATTTTATCAGTTACCAATAAGTAATTTAAGCTTGTTTCATTCTAAAATATTGTTTTTTAGTTGTTAATGCAGCCCGATCGCCCATCCTCTCATATGCGCTTCACTAACAATTATTAAAAAGCAATGTTTTAGAATAAAACGGGCCAAAAAAGTTTATAGCGAGCGCCTAGAAGAAGGGATTAGTTTGAATTTGGGTGCTCAGCAGTTTCAAAAATAATATTTTTTATTTGTGTTTTTGAACCTTGAAAATGGTCAGTGTTCGTTTTTTTTCAGTTTTAAATTGTTTAGAGCTCGAAAACCATTAACTTTAGAGAAAAATTACACTAAACCTTTTTTCTTCCCAATGATCCAAATAATGTAAAATAATGTCTACACGGGCCGACAAAATTGATTTTTGTAATTTGTTTAAATTTTTTTTTAAATACATGTAGCAATAAATTCGAAACTATGGCATTTAGGTATAGGGAATATAACATAAAAATAATCAGTATTTCTTAGGGACTTCAAAACGCAAAAGACATACAGGGTGTTCCATTTGAAATAAGTTCATTAGATTTACAGAAAAACGGAAGATCTGACAACAATGTAATTATCACTGTAATATCGGCTGCATTAGAAAACCCCTACCCACCAAAACCTATAAAAATCGTGCAAGACGTTTCCGAGATAATTGAGGGTTTCTATACATAAAACTCACTCTGTATATTATAATTACTATAATAATATTATATTAATACGCATTAATTGTTCAATATTTCAATGCAATCAATTTAAACTTTTTATGATAAAATTAGTGAATTAGTCAGTATTTCGAATGTATATTTTGAATCTAGGTATAAAAAATTCGACTATATTAGTTGCAATAAATTACCAAATTGATAATATACAGTGTGTCGCATTTAAGATGAATACACCCCTATATTTCGGCTATCAAAATATATACAGATTTGAAATTTGGCACAGTCATACAGGTTGATGGTTCACAATTTTTAAAATAGTCAACTGAAATTTAAATTTTAAACGCGGTCTACTGCGAATCCACAAACAGGGTGAATTTTCGATAAGCGATTCGATTTGCTTCGCGTTAGAGATATCGAAAAAAGTTATTTGGAAAAGCTGTTCCAAATATTATTATAAGCCCACATACCAAATTTTATGACAAAATTCACACTTTTAGTGTTTTTTCAGTTGTAGTCAGGATCCTAAATACTAAAATAATTTTTGGCTGTCCCGAGATGAATCTCGAGACAACCAAAAACGGTTTTTTCAATTTTTTCGTTCTTTCCACTCAGATATTAAAAATTCTGCCTCAGCCATTCAAAAGAACGACAAAAAATACACAAAAAAATACTATTTAAAAGTTGGCCAAATCATATTTACATAACCTAAAATTTTTTTGAAAATTTCAAAAATTTTTCCTGGGCTCATTTTTTATTACAAAAATCGGAAAAAAATCAGGCTGTTTTGTATTCAAAACATACATCCACTTGAATTTTTTCAGATTTTTTAAGTTAAAATTGCGCTCACAAAAAAATAAAACCTAAAAATTCTTCTTTTCTCGATTTAAGAGGTTTTAGGACCTCTGGGAAGCTAAAAATTTGCATGAGGGCATAATTTTATATCCTTTATCGAAAACATAAGTAGCTGGGATGATCGGTGCGGGGGCATTATTGACCATCTTATCCCGCTATAGCCTTTAGCAAACATTATGGAAAAATCTTTTAAAATAAAACTAAAATTTTGTTTTGCATCAAAATGAAAATACATTTTCGCGCCACGTAATATTCATATCAGATCTTTTGTAGCTGGAATATTGTATGCGCCACTCATTTTTACGGCGTTTAGCGGTTTTTATTCTTGTATAATATGCAGAATAATTTTGCATTCGGTTCCGCTAATGAACTTGCTTTTCTTTTATCGTTAAAAGTAGAAAAAAGGTTTAATTTCTCTTGCGTATTATTTATCGTATATTAATTTTCACTGTACTCTATGAAAGTTTTTAACTTTAAGTTCTAAAATTACTAATATACAATGATTAGGTAACCTGATACAATTGCTAAAATACCGGAAAGTGGCTATCTATGTAGAGGCTACTAAAATTTCTTAAACATTTATACCAAAAATTTAAAATTGTATTTTAACTATTAAAGATGTTCAAAATTTATCTACCTGTGCCGATAGTAACAGTAGGTTATTAAAATCACTGTATCAATTTTTCTCTTTTCTTGATTATTAGTTTTTATTGCACAGTATAATAAAAATTACTGTAATTACTGAATACACAGTCAGTTACAAATAATTCTATTAATAATTTAATTAATAAATAATTCAAGCAATTAACAAGTAACGATTGTCCGAGAATATCTAAAAACTAAACGAAGTAGCCGCCTCTAATTTGCGGATGAAATTGATACTCTATGACTCTATGCCGTCGCATACACTGTTAATGTTTAGGTGTCTACTTCTTCTTCTTCATGTACCATGTCCTTTCATGTAACGTTGGTTACCATTATAGCTATCTTAATTTTATTCACTGCCACCCTAAATACCATGCTTGTATCAACACCATACCAATCTCGCAAGTTCTTCAACCATGAGGTTCTTCTTCGTCCTGGACCGCGTTTGCCTGCTATTTTTCCTTGCATAATATTTTGTAGCAACCTATATTTGGGACCTCTCATTAAATATGTCCGAAATACTCCAGCTTTCTCTGCTTGATGCTTTTTATGATCTCAGTAGTCTTGCTGAGACGTTCTAGTATTGTGGAGTTTCGAATCTTCTCCACCCAGGAAACTTTTAAAATTCTTCTATAGCACCACATTTCGAAAGCCGCAAGGCGATTTAGATCGATTTTATTCACAGTCCAGGACTCGACACCATAAAGTAAGACCGAGAACACGTAGAAGTGAAGTAGGCGGATCCTCAATGCCAATTTTAGGTCTCTGTTACATAACACCTTGGACATCCTTCTAAAAGCGGCTCTAGCCTGCTCTATTCTAGATCTAATTTCGCCGTGACTTTCTGCGTTACAATTTAATTGCTGTTCAAGGTAAACGATTTTATCAACTTGCTCAAGTTTGGTATTATTTACATATATAGACGGTTTTATATGCTGTTGTTTACTTATTACGAGTATTTTGGTTTTCCGTATGTTCAGATCCAGACCTACCTCCCTACAACTCTCAACGACACTGTCAAGTAGTGTTTGCAGATCTTCTTGACTAGAAGCTAGGAGTACTGTATCGTCCGCATATCGCAAATTATTGATGACTTCACCGTTCACACGTATTCCTTCTTGTTTTTCAGAAAGTGGTTTTCTGAAAATTCTTTCGGAGTAAACGTTGAAAAGCAGGGGTGACAAGAGGCATCCCTGTCGTACTCCTCTTTTAATATTAAGAGCCTGTGATTCCACACCATCTACTAAAACTGATGTTGTTTGGTTCCAATATAAATTTGAAATTATTCGAACATCTCTGCCGTCCAAGCCAATGTCTTTTAGAGCTTTGATCAATATAGAGTCCTTAACACGATCAAATGCATTTTGGAAGTCAATAAAACAATAGTATATGTCTACAGATATATCTCGACATCTTTGAGCAAGTACGTTCATTCCAAACAGTGACTCTCTCGTTCCAAACCCGTTACGGAAACCAAACTGTGTGTCATCCAGTTATTCCTCGCATTTATTGTAGATACGACCATGTATTACCTTCAGAAAAATGTTCAATAAGCAGTTTAACAAACTGATGGTTTTATAATCAGCACACGTTTGTGCTGTTATCTTCTTAGGTAGAGCTATAAACAGTAAATTAGACCAACCATTAGGTAGTTGTCCGCTGGTATAAATGGTATTGAAAAACGAAGTTATAGCCTCTAAAACATTGCTATCATTTATAAGCTTGTATATTTCAGTTGGAATTTCATCAGGACCAGTCGCTCTGCCATCTTTTGATGATTGTATGGCTTTTATAACCTCAGAGCGTGTTATTAGGGGTCCGTCGCAGTTAGTAATATCGGGAGGTTAACTACTCCTATCGTCTTCGAATAGGTTCGTGACGTGACGTAATTTTCCCATTCTTTAAGTTTGTCCTCTACTTCAAATATTACTTTACCATGTTCATCCTGTAGCAATGCAGTTTGTTTCTTATTGAAGATACCAGCCGCTTCTTTCACTTTTTTATACATGTTAAACGTGTCGTATCTGTTTTCAAGTTCTTCAATATCATGACACTGTTTGGCTAGATGTTGACTCTTTGCTTCTCGTATTTTACGTCGAATTTCTTTTTGTATGCTGTTATAAAGTGTTTCGTTGTTTTTCGCTAGTCGCCGTTGTTCCATCAAATCCAATATGACTCTAGGTGTCTACAGATCCTATGTTCCACATAGGTGTCTACAGATTATAATAATAAAGTGATTAAAGATTATAATAATAAAAATGTGTCTACAAAAAAAAAATAATAATACTATAATTGAATTATAGTATGTGCGAATCCAAGGGCACAAGAGAAATCTGAATGGAAGGATACAGCTAGGCAGGCAAATACCCATCCAGGGTTATGATGCCAAAAGAAAAAAAAAGGAGAAGTATGTGGGAATCCACAGTGTTGCCACTTTAAGTCCGTATATCTAATTGAAAACAAAACGTAGTGCATTAGATTTGTTAAAGGCCGTTCACTCAGCTTGGGAATATTTTGGCAGTCATCGTTAAAAAGATACAACACAAGAATTTTAACGACACCTCACTAGAATAGCTGAAATAAATTTACTGTTGCAGGATTATTTAATGGAAAAAAGAAAAATGATCACGAATAATGAGATTGTATATTGGTTAATTTTGAATAACAGACTTTTTGTTTGTAAATACTAATTTATAAACGACTATAAAATTTTGAAAATAAACATATGATCTATGTGGTATTTCACGTAGTATTATTTTGTTAATAAACTTTGCATATTGTATACTCATAGTAATTTTAGCCACTTTTAGTGGAATTGAAAACAAAAAATTAATTTTTTATCATAATTGGCTCATAGTCATCCACTGCTGAACATATGCCTCCTCTAAAATCTTCCATTCAGATCTATCTTGCGCTGATGCAATCCAGTTGGTATAAATTCTCTTTATGTCGTCAGTCAATCTCGTGGGTGGTGTTTCCGGGTTTGTCTGTCCTCTCCAAGGGGAAGCTTACATGACAGGAGCTTAACGCGCGTTTCGGTAAAGCGCGTTTACAACCACATATTATGCAGTTCTATCTCAGAGTTATTCTTCTTATATTTATATTAGTATATCAGCAGTTTTATAATCTCTGTTAGTATTTAAAATATGTCCAATATATATGAAGCTTTCAACAACTCCAATTTTGACGACTTCTGCCTTCAAGTGATGGAGAGAATGTAAGTCCGTCATAATTTTTGTCTGTTGATAATTAATATTCAAACCTAGCGTACGTGCTGCATTGCTGAGTACATTATATCACTTGCAATTTTGCGAGTGCGAACTGTATAATATCTGCGGACTGTAAATGACTAACTATCTCTCCATCGATAGTTATTCCTTTATTTTCCCATTCCAGTGACTTCAAAGCATATTCAAGTAGTCATTAAATAACTTTGGTGACATAGTATCTCCCCGTTGAACACTTCTTCTGATATGTATTGTTACGCTCTGTATTTCTCTCTTTTATGAGATTGATGAGAAAATGCTTAATTTTATTAATTACTCAATTATTTTAATTACTGTTTATGTAAAACAAAACCAAATTTAAATTAAATTTTCTAATAGACTTTATTCTCAGGGCTATTTTATTGTTGATACCTTACCTTTGGTTTGTGGCTTCTGGTATCTCTAGTTGCTTATTCCATCCAGGACAAAGCAGGGAAATTAAACACACTCAATTTCATATAAATGTTAAAAATTAATATTTATTTATCCAATATAGGATAAACATAGGATTTAAAAATATGCTAAAGTCTAAATTTGTTGCAATTATTTCTCATCTATTAAATTAAGCTTTAATTCTGATATCTCCTCTGTTTTAACACAAAAAAATTTATTTAAATAATTCGTTATTTATTCTTACAAAATTTAATAAAATTTACTTTTCTCTTTTTGAATTAACTACTTATTTATTTTTTAAAATTTGGACTGACTAATTATGTTATAGAACTGTTCAGTACAGAAATTAAGCAAATAATATGGTGTGGATATAAACAAATTCTCTCCGTTTCACAAATGATTTGACTAACCTTTTTGTTCTTCTCTACTTCTTTTCCCGGATTGCGTCGTCCTCGATTCTCCCACATGTACTCTTAGGATGTTGCAAAAGGTCCCTCTTGTTAAAAATGGCTTCACAAACAAACAAACAGGACACGCTCGAATTCTCGACTCTCTGAGTTTTCTCTGTGCTCGATATCTTGTGCAAATAGATACCAATCGGCTACTCGTTCTAGACAGAAACAGGAATCTTCCTAGGACACAGGAAAATTAACTTCTCAAACCAGTCAACGATTTCGTTTTAACTTGATTCTGCTCGCAAAGGCCAATTTCACCACTTTACACTGACTTCTTGCTTTTCAAAAACTGGACTGCTGTCTCCAGATATTTTTTACACAGTACCTATTTTTTCTCTCGTCAAAATCAAACTCAACACTCTCATCCCTTCCATCCATCATTTTCCACCAATCACAAAACATCCTTTCTACCCACTACACCCATATTATCATTTCTTAAGAACCAATTTAATTTGTATACAACTTTCCAATTTGTTAAATTCCGGGAGCCATCAAATTACTTTCGTTGTTTCAAAATGCTAAACAAAAAGTCTTACATTCTAAACTCAATCAATTTGTTTACCGCTTAACCTTCTTCGAATTTTTTATAAAATGTCTTATTGTCCATTGCAAAGCGAAATAAACTGTATTGTCTAATCTGACCGCACCATTGTTTTAAGTCCGTCCAAAAACCCATTAAGAAAGCCACCTTCTTAACGATTTCACTTTCTGCGATTACTAACTAAATTAACCTCTTAAAATTTTTGGTCATATACAGGGCGATGAAAATGTATAATTTCGTGGTCTCTGATATAAATTTATTTTCTAAATTTTTCCCAAAAAAAATTATACAACAGTATTTTATTGGTAGGACCTACGATAAGTTCTACACTCGTCCAGTACCTTAAGAACTGCGGGTAGTTCGATAGTATCAAATAATTTTTGGAAGTCTACAAACTGTCTTCTTCTTATTAGCCTTCTGTCATCCACGTTTGGACATAGGCCTCTTCCAACTCCTTCTATGAAGTCTCTATCCTGAGCAACATACTTTGTTCCGGCTACTATTTTAATGCCATCAACCCATCTCATTCGTAGACTTCCTAGGGGTCGTTTACGTTCGTACGGTCTCCAGTATTGTATCTTTGAGTTCCAAGTTTTTGTCTAGCGGTGTGACCTGCGGCGCTCCATTTAAGTTTGGCATGGCAACTTTTGTTGTTACGTCCTCAACTTTTTTTTTGATCTTACCCAGTCGTTCCTCTTTTTATCTGACAGTGGTATACCTAACATTGTTCTTTCCATTGCTCTTTCTGTTGTGGCTATTTTATTCATATTTTCCTTAGTTAGGGTCCAGGTTTGACATCCATATGTGATGATAGGAAAGATCCACTGGTGATGCACTTTGCTCCTCAAGTATCTGGTTATGTTGCGGTTCTCAAGTGTCCAACTAAGTTTTCCAAATCCTGCCCATGCTAGTCTTGCTCTTCTAGTAATTTCTGAACTTTGGTTCTCTTTGTCAAGTTTCAGGATTTGGCATAGGTAGATATATTCCTGGACTTTCTCTATCTCACTGCCATTTATAGTTATACGTCTGGGGTCATCTGTGTTTGTCATTATTGTTGTTTTTCTCATATTCATTTTTAGGCCGACGTATTTGGAGTTGCCTGCGAGTTTCTCCATCATAACTTGCAGTTTCTCGAATGTGCTCGCTATAAACAAAATGTCGTCAGCGAAACTGAGTTGGTTTAACTTGTAGGTATAAACGTTAATGCCGTAGGTAGACCAATTTGGCGATATAACTTTAGAACAACTAACCTTAAGTCCTTCAGGACTTAACGTTAGCAGGTTTTAAACGGAGTGTGGCGACACGTTTCAATTACTATTTTTTAAATGCTAATTTTAATTTTTAATTATTAATAACTTTTTTCAAAATGAAATAATACGCCCCATTTAAAATTCACATTTAATATACAAACCATATGCATAGAAGGACCTGTTAAGTTTTAAGAAACGAAATATATCCCTATTCAGGTAAAATTCCTTTGCAGTTTTTAAAACACCAGATCTAATAAATTGTCGCCTGTCTGGCCATATGGTAGAACCACATAATGACAGATTAGTGTTTGTGGTCTAGTTCAGTAGAGTCACAGCGGGCACCCCGTGCGGCCACACCCTCGCTAAAATAACAAACCCTCTTTCGAGACATTTTCACGTTATTTTTAATAATTGAAATACATAATATATTATTGACAGACAGTTTGTTGTTTTTACATTTATTTTAATTTCATTTAATTGTTTCCGTGGACAATAAGGTCATTACAGGCAACTTAACCACCACGGAATAGGAGTATATATCATAGAGACATACAGGAGTATGGTTGGAAGGAATAGGAATGGTTGGGGACATAGAATCGCTTGTAAAAATTAGGACGAGTAGGAAAATTTAAATACCTTGGGTCCTACCTAACGAAAAATGATACAATATATCGAGAAATTGCCCACAGGATATAGGCTGGCTAGTTTAACTTGATGAGAATAAGCGGGGCACACTGTGATCATAAAATCGGGGAAGCGCTGAAAGGAAAGATATAGAAGATTGTGGTGAGACCTACGTTGGTGTACAGCGGTGAAGTGTGGTCTGTAAAAAAAAGGGAAAATAAGATGAAAGAGGTAGCTGAAATGAAAATGTTACGTTGGATGCTGGGTAAGGCTAGAAGAGATAATATCACGAACGATTTGATTAGAGAAAATGCCGTGGTGACTACTGTCTCAAAAAAGATTCAAGAACAAAGACTGCAATGGTTTGGTTACGTTAGACGAAGGTATGACACCTATGTGGGACGAAGGATAAAGCTGTTAGAAGTTTATGAAAGGAGAGATAGTGACAAACCGAAGGAAAGATGGAAGGACTATGTGGCAGGGAATTTAGGAGAGAAAGATTGGGTAAAGAAGACACCATGGACAGAAATGAATGGCGAAAAGGAGTAAGGAATAGCGACATGTAATTGTTTGAGGGTTTAAAACCTGTAAAAAGGGAAAACCTGAGTAAGAAGGAGAAGAAGAAGAAGAAGAACAGATACCTATGTCTGTTTATACATAGCTTATATAATATAAAACTTACACGAATTGTGTCAAAATTAAAATTGTACAAAAAAATAAGACCGTTTAAACTATTTTCAAAAAATCCTTTAATTTTATTCAAGACATATCAGATAAGTGACCGTGATAATGCTAAGGAATTCGGCTCTTACAATTTGCAATAATCATTTCACCGTGGTCATTTCAGTAAAACTGATCCTTTTAATTCCGAGCTTAACGTAATAATGCATTCAAAGCACATTTTCCCTCCAAATTTCTTCATTGTCACACCGAATGCTCCAATATATTAGTCCCTAACAGCAGAAAAAGATCTAATTTAATGCGGAAACCTTTCAAGGCGCACTAGACTAATTGGATTTTGTTAATTTCCAACGGAAAAATCAATCAATCTCTACGTAATTAAATACTTGCATGTCTCGCTATTGCAAGTTTTCTAGAGATTAATTGCTGGATGTACTTGCGTTAAATACAAACGACGCAAAACTAGAGTCGACACTCGGGATATTTAATCAACTGTTCCAATTAAAAAAAGTGTTTTTTTAGTTATGTCTACGGGTAGTAAAATTTTGTTATTATTCCAACAGCACCCTTATCCGTTACTGAATTAAGTTGGAGATTTGATTTAATCAGAAAGAAATTTAATTTAAAATTAAGTTTTCGTAATACTACCCAACATGTATGTATTGTTTGAGGGGTTAAAACAGTCAATTCCTTAGCTTTCCGAAATTAATAACTATCCTTAAATGGTTCAAGTTGTTTCATACTAAAAGATAAAGATAATAAAAATACGTCGAACAATATGTGCAGGCCCTAAACATGAGGTGGCTATTCTAATGAATTTTCCAGGCCTTTGACAACGTGTGGCATGAAGGCCTCCTATTCAAATTAAAAAGGACATTACCGCACAGGTTTTACATTTTTCGTGAGTCATATTTGCAGGTAGGTGTTATTTCATTAAGATGCGACTTCCAAACTCTACTCTATCAAAGCTGGCGTACCACAGGGCAGCGTGCTGAGACCTTCATTGTATCTATTGTTTACCGCAGATATACCTATACTCTGGGCTAATTAGCAAAATTCATGGAAAAGTTATTTACCAGCAATTTTATTGCTGGAATCGAATTATAAGATCCTATATATTAATAATATAGGTATGCAAAGTCCGCAGATAGTGTGCTACTTTTTTTATAAACAAAATGGCGCCGACAAATCGTATTTTTTTCAATTATTGCTCTATAACTTCGAAGATTTTAACTTTACAACCAAAACATCTTAATAAAAATTCACCGCAATTAAATTCTGCATAGAGATATGCTTTTCACGATTTGCTCCGACGAAAATTTTCCTCGGAAAATGCGGGTTTTCCTAACAAAAACTCTAATTTTCAAATAAAGTTTTAGGTAAGTAATTATTAATCAATAATTAAATAACTTAGTGACATCAAAGCTTTTTTGGTATAGATTGTAATTCCAGAAGCCGGTGAAAATTAAACGAATATTTTAGCAACAATTCAATTGTTAATTAACAAATTACGATCGCAATAATAAACAAAATAATCATGATACATTGATCAAACTTATAAAGATTATAAAGATGAGATGCTTATTTAATATTTTATCGACAAAATATAAATTTTTCTTTTTGCATAATCTTTAAATTTTGAAAAAAAAAATAGTTATAATACGCTGGTCTAATTAGTAAAGTACAAAGAAAGGTTATTTACCAGCAATTTTATTGCTGAAATCGAATTATAAGATCCTATATATTATTAATATAGGTATGCAAAGTCCGCATATAGTGTGCTACTTTTTTTATAAACAAAATGGCGCCGACAAATCTTATTCTTTTCAATTATTGCTCTATAACTCCGAAGATTTTAACTTTACACCAAAAACACTCAAATAAAAATTCACCCCAATTTAATTCTGCATAGAGACAGGTTTTTCCCGATTTGCTGCGACGAAAATTTTCCTCGGAAAATGTAGGTTTTCCCAACAAAATCTCGAATTTTCAAATAAATTTTTTGGGCCAGTAATTATTTATCAATAATTATATAGCTTGGTGAAAAAAAGCTTTCTTGTTATAGATTATAAATTCAAAAGCCGGTGAAAATGAAACGAATATTTTAGCAACAATTCAATTGTTAATTAACAATTTACAGTCGCAATAACAACCAAAATAATCATGAGACATTGATCAAACTTAGAAAGATTATAAAGGTGTGATGCTTATTTAATATTTTGTCGACAAAATATAAATTTTTCATTTTTTTGCATAATCTTTAAATGTTTAAAAAAAATTGTTATAAACAAATTAACATTTCTCAGAAATTGTTCATTATATTCTAATTTAAAAAAAATACTTAAAATGCGTATTTCATAGGTCTTAAAAATGAATGCTTTAAAAAAATTTTCTAACCATTTGCAAAAAAGTTATGAAACAGCAAAGTAAATATACGAAATCTCCGTTGTTTATAGTTAGTTCTAATTGTTCCAAAGCTTAAAAGTGAGTCTATGGTACAACCTAATTACTCAGAAAGAATGTCAAAAATTACTGCAATGGTTATATTTTAATCAAAGATTAAAAACACTTTTTTTTGTAATTTTTAGCGCAAACGTAGGCCTGATACAGAGTCGGAGCTAAAATGTTCACTCGAAGCGACTGACACGCAGCATGCATTATTTATTAAAAGTGTACATCACGCGGCCGGTCGTCGCTCCGAGTGAAAATGTTAGCTACAGTACTGTGTTACTCTACTTTCGCGCGTGTAAATTACAAAAAAATATATTTATAATCTTTAATTAAAATATAACTATTAAACTGATAATCGATATTTTTTTGTAAATAATTAGCTTGTACTTTAAACTCACTTCTACGCTTTGAAAGAATTAAAAAAAGTATAAACACAGTGGTAATCGTATGATTACTTTGCTGTTTCATAACTTTTTTACAAATGGTTGCAAAAAAGTTTTAAAGCATTCATTTTAAAGATATTTAAAATGCCCATTTTAGCTATTTTTTTAAATTATAATATAATAAAAACTTTCTGAGAAACGTTAATTTGTTTATAACTATTTTTTTAAAACATTTAAAGATTACGCAAAAAAATAAAAAATTCATATTTTGTCGACAAAATATTAAATAGGCATCTCATCTTTATAAGATTTCAAAGCTTGATCAGTGTATCATAATTATTTTGGTTATTATTGCGACCGTAAATTATTAATTTACAATTGAATTGTTGCTAAAATATTCGTTTAATTTTCATCAGCTTCTGGAACTATAATCTAAACCAAAAAGGCTTTTAAGTCACCAAATTATTTAATTATTGGTAGATAATTACTTATCTAAAACTTTATTTGAAAATTAAAGATTTTGTTGGGAAAACCCGCATTTTCCGAGGAAAATTTTCGTCGAAGCAGATCGGAAAAAACGCGTCTCTATGCAGAATTTAATCATGGTGAATTTTTATTTGAGTGTTTTTGTTGTAAAGTTAAAATCTTCGGAGTTATCGAGCAATAATTGAAAAAAACACGATTTTCGTGCGCCATTTTGTTTATAAAAAAAGTAGCACACTATCTGAGGACTTTGCATACCTATATTATTAATATATAGGATCTTATAATTCGATTCCAGCAATAAAATTGCTGGTAAATAACTTTTCCCAAAAATGGTCTATTCTCCGATAATCAGCCCAGACTACTACAACTCTTCAGAAACCAGTAGATGAGAGAGCACCTATAGAAGAAATGATGCTAAGAACATTTGCCGACGATACTCTAATTCTAGCCTCACCTGCTGACCTTATTTGTGCCTTGCGTCTCCTTCAAGCGTATCTAAACAGAATATAAGATCAGAGCCTATTTTACTTTAAATCAGGCCCGAGGCACTATACAATTTTCGGGCCCCTAAATATAATTTAATAATAATAATAACTTTTTTAAATGTATTAATTATTATTTAATAGAAATATAGTTGCACAAGAAAATAAAATTTTTATTAACAATAAATAAAATTTATATTAAAACAATTAAACATTGTTTAAGGGGATAGGCGCAAACTTTCGGCTTCAATGTTATTTAAATGCATTGGTTTTTTTCGAAGCCTGAGAAAACTAATAAGTATTTTTGAAAAATTTAAACGCAGAATGAAACATTAAGTTACTACCGAGGGCGGAAAGTCCCTGAAATCTTCGATAATGTTTATTTTAATAAGTTACAAGGGTGAAAAAAAAAGAGAAAATTAAGTTTAATTTTTAATTTTAAATACAGTCGAACCCGCTTATTAGAATATCTATTAAAAGAACATACCGCTTTAAGGAATAGAAATTTGAGGTACCGAAAAGTTTCTGCTAGCCACTAATGCTTGTTTATTAAAATATCCCGATTATTATAGGAATATTTTTGCTTGGCGCAAAGGCTATTCCAATAAGCGGGTTCGACTGTATCTTATTCAAAAGAAACTTTTTATTTATTCTAAGGGACATTCGGCCCTCGGTAATAATGTAATCTTTCATTCTGCGTCTAAATTTTTTAAAAATATTTATTAGTTTCTTGAGAATTCGAAAACATGATTGCATTTAAAGAGCATTGAAGCCGAAAGTTTGCGCCTATCCACCTATAACTCTTATGGTTATTATTATCATTGCCTGTTCGAAAAATGAAAGAATTTTGAAAATTTGCTTTGTTATTGTAATAAACATGTTTTGTTTGGTGATCTTTCCAGGCCCCATTCAAATACGGGCCCGAGGCAGGTGCCTCATGGGCCTAGTGGTAAAATAGGCCCTGTGCCCCGTATAAGATGTGTTTTCGGAAAAAAGAGATTTTTTCTACGGGCGTGCAAAAATGTCTACTTTCGCGCACGCGTTTTAGTTTAAAAAAGTTTTACTTTTCCGCACGCGTTTTACTTTTCCGCACGCGTGTAGATATTTTAATATGGCCTTAAAATAATTGTAATACATGCAATAAACTATTTGTTGTTTACTTGGGTTTATATGACCGCGGACACTAAATCCATTCGCCAATTTTACTATTTTTTATTTTATTAGTGATTTTTTCGTATCTTATCCTAAAACTAATATTATACTAATATTAATTTCTAATAAACAATTGAGTAGCTGAGATGCAAAACTCGCTCGTTACCCTTAAACGAGTTTTTCAGGAAATGTAAAAATTGTGTCTGACTAATTAACTTAAGTAAAATGAATTCTTCTGCTTGTGAAACATTATCCTGGTCTCGATAAAGAAATTAAGAATTAAAAAATCAGGAGCAGCATTTTAATAGTAAAATATTAGATTAAAAGTTAGAACGAACGAGTTTTGCAACGAAGCATTGCATTGAAACACTTTTGCTGCGAACCACCTAGGAACAAACAAGTTATGCATCATAATAATTGAAACCCAACCAAATAGGACTTAGTAAAGTAGACAGTTTTTGAAATATTTTTTATTTATAGAACTTGTACAAAAAAATATTATTTATTAAAAAAACGTAATGCTAATAATTTCATTATTATTAAGGCCAAAAAAAAATGTTAAATAGAGAGCCCATTAGCTTCCTCTAGTATTTCAATGTCGTGCTCTTCCTCATTGTTTTCTTCTACTCCTTCAAAATTATTATCCACAATGGGGACATAGAACTGCAAATTGTCGTAGGTTCTCCAGTCCTCACCAAAATGAGTGTTAAGGAGTTTTTCTACATCTTTAATTTTTTCTTTTGCAACCATGACGTTGTTTGGAAGTAGAGCTGGAATACTCTGATTAATTTTCTTTCCCTTTTTTAAGATTGGTTTCTGGACGCCTAGATTGCATCTGTAATTAATTTCACCTTGCACAGTCACATTGTTTTGATTAGTTTTTTCTATGATTATTCTTTTGGAAGCAGCAAATTTGAAGTGGAGTTGGCCTGGAGGTTTTACAACTGTAGCAACTGCACTTTTCCAGTCTTGAACGGCTACCTGGGTCCCAACTTTTCTAACTGTGCTAAATTGGGAAAACAAATTCCAATATTCACTAGGTTGTATTATTGTGTCCTTTTTTCTAATTTTTTGTTCAATCCTCCCGAATACCCTATCGGGAGGAATAAAGGAGTGTCCAACCACAGGATAAGTAACAGTAATTTTTTTGCAACTTAATGTTTCATATAAAAATTTGCACAACATGCCAATCACAGTAATGTTTTTATTTTGGCCGGGGCAGCCATCGCAGAAAATCATTATTTCCTCTATTTCTGAAAGGTCCCTATTTCTAAGATGGTAGTATAAAATCGAAGCAATTTCATTAGACCCTTTATATCTTTGGTGTTCACACCATGTATAAGCATACACCGAACCAGGATTTTGAACACTAGTAGAATTTCCCTCACAGATGGTAAAATTGTAGAGGTACAGTTGCCTGCTATAATAGGCAGCCTGGTCTGGAACACGTGGCAACACAAGATTCTTTTGACAATCAAAAGAAAGTTTAAGTACAGAAGGCCCGTCGTCTTTTTTCAGCATAGAATAAAAAGTTTTTGCCTTCATTTTATGAACCGCATGTTCAGCCATAACTTCAACCTTCCTGGGTCCTGCAGGCATCGTTTTTATTTGGCATCTCAGACGAATGCATTGTGAACAAGCATCTGTTGCTGGAGTCTTGAAACTGATATTAAAATAATAGTTGAAAATATACAGGAAGTAACAATACTTTACCTGCAGGTTGTCATTCACTGATTGGTTGTACTGTTTCCAGAGTTTTTTTGCTGTGCAATCACTTGGCATATAGTGTCTGGTGCTTTTCTCCCGTGTATAATGGGACTCCACAAACTGTAGTGATTTTAAGAAATTTGAAACAGCCTCTTTTTTACCTTTAAATTTTTCAGTTTTTTTGTCACCTCCCCTTCGTTCTCTTGGAGACTGATATTCTAAAAGATACTTCTTGCCAATATTTTGAACGCGGTATTTAGAAATACCCAAAATTGTAAGAAAAGCTTTGGAGCAAACCTGTACCATTCCTTCGAGCCGAGTTAACACGAAATATTTTATGGATATACAGCTTTTTCTCTCTACATTATTATCCAGTCTTTCATAATTTTTTCGTTTTCTATTCTTTGCTGGAGCTAGTTGCTTCGTATGTTTTAAAATAAAATTATCTTGGTCCACCTTATTTAGTGTCTCATAAAAAGATTGGTGGAAGCGACGTACATCTTGGAGTTTAAGTTTTGGACAATAAAATGTTTTTGAATGAGTGCATGTTGGTAATGAGGGGAAGCCTTTTGCTGTATGCCTGGAATAAATAAAAATAAAATTAATAAACTGTTTTAATAATTGAAGCAAAAATTATTTATCTCAACATAACCTCAAATAAACCTACCTATTTCGTTTCTCAATATTCCTCTTCCACTTATCTTTGACTATTCTTATTTTCTTTGGTTTAGGATCCATTACTATTAACACTATTAAAAACAGTAATCAAAACAAAAACTGTATTACTTTTATTTAAAAAGTAGTTTTTTAATGTTTATACAACAAAGCGAATACAAGCATGAAATGTTAGGTTAGATTCGTTAAAACAAGGTACGGGCGAGTTTTGCTGTAGAATATGCAACGAGCTAGTTTTGCAACCAACTCTTACATAGAACGAACTAGTTTTGCTAGCAACTCCTATTTTATATGGTGAAAATTAAGAGAAACGAGCACGTTTTACTTAACTTTGGGATGAGACTATTATAAAGGGCAGCCATACGTGTCAGAATCCACAACTATCTCAAATTTTTAATTTTTGGTAACGAGCGAGTTTTGCATCTCAGCTACTCAATTCTACTAATAAATAATTATTTTTGTATTTTTTTTTAAATTTTTTGTATTAAATTTTTTTTTTCTAAATGATGTTCTCAGAGTTCCACAGCAAAAACTGCAATATTCTTCTTTAGCCCTCTACTTAATTCAAAAGCTTTTTACTATGGGCTGTCCAAGTTCGTCATTCATTTTTATTTACATATTTTTTTATTATATTTTTTTTATTATATATTTTTTTCTATTATTTTTTTATATCTTTTTTATATATTTTTTTATATTTTTTTTATTTGTTTTTATTTTTTTTATTTATATTTTTTTTCTTTCCTTTTTTCTTTTAATATACATACATATAACAATTTACAAGAAATACTTACTCTATATTTTACAATTACAATTTAAGTTTAATATCTAAAACATGTTTATACAAAATAGTCGGTATACCAACTCATTATTTTCTAATGTTAATAAATAATTTAAATTAAAAGGATGGTGGACATCAGTCAAAGAATACAGTGAATTTAAAAACATATTAACTTTATTAGAAATAAGAGAACAGGTCAAAATTTTGTGTTGTAGGTTACCAAACTGACCACAAATACATTGAGGGCTATCAGGCTATATTAAGTTTAAATATATATATGATGGTGTAAGACAGTGGTTAAATCTCATTCTTCATATGGTTCTTGGCATATCCTTTGTCGACTCCATTTTAGAAAACCAAGGTTTAGCTATTATATAGTTTCTGATTGATCTGTAGTGGTTTCCTGTATTTATGTTCTCATCAATATACCTTTCTTTCCATTCTTTCTTAAGCTCCTTGAATAAATCTTATTCAATATCTCCAGACGTACAAAGATAATGTGTTAATACTCCTTTTGTCACCGCTTTTTTAGCCAATTCATCTACCATTTCATTTCCAGTTATTCCACAGTGGCTTTTAACCCATGCTAACTTAACAGACTTTCCTTGTTGCTGAAGTTCTTTAATTTTATTTATTATATATAATTCAATGTAGTTCACTTTTGATTTAGGATTTATAGCACTAATTTTAGTTAGAGAACTTTTACTGTCACTATAAATTATAAACTTTGAATGATTTATGTTAGATAATTATTTTAGTGCTTCCATTATCGCTATTAATTCTGCTGTATATATACTCACAATAGAATTTAGTTTGAACATTTTACTAATTTTATTACTGCTATCCCAATAGGCACACCCCACACCTTCAATATTTTTTGATGCATCTGTATATACCATACAACAATCTTTGAATATTTGTGAACTGTCGGAGATAAACACTAATTTTCTTAAAGATAGAGGCAAATTGCTATAGTCCCTTAAAAAGTATACCTGAACTTGTTCCATAGTATTAAAGTCAATATTATAATTTGGGTTTATGTCATGTTTATAAAGTTGTTTATCATATATTGTCATTTTCGAATATAAATCTACTATATTTAGAGTTTTCTTTTTTATCCAATATTTTTCTGTCAAGTCTGCTAAAGACAGTTGATGTATTTTGGAAATTAAATTTGCCTTTTTTTCATACAATCTAACTAAAAGGCCGATGCCAAGTTTTTTTCGTCTTATATCCATCGGCATTTCACAGCATTCAACTTGTAGATTATTTATATCGGTGTACTTCTTAGGGCTCCTATACACAATCTAAGGGATTTAATAATGATTTTGTCTATTTTTTTTTAATGACACTGTGATGCGTCACTGTATAATATTGATCCGTAGTCGAATATAGCTCTTATATTATTTTTAAATAACAACAAAGAAATATTTGGATCTGCTCCCCAACGTAAGTGTGATACGAATCGAAGAAGGTTTATTCCTCTTTCTGTTTTCTTAACTCTATGGTCTATATGTTCTTTCCAGAGAAGCTGTCTATCCAGAGTAATACCCAAATATTTAACATAACTTTGTACTGGGTAGGAGATATTGTTTATTAAGATGTGATTAGGTTTTTCTTTTCGTTTTCTTGTAAAAATACATAATTTGGTTTTGGAATCAGATATATTTAGTCCATGTAATTCACTTCATATTTTAATATGTTTGTCTCCTTCTTCAATGGATTTGACTGCATTTTCTATTTTAAAGTTTTCTTGATAAATAACTATATCATCTGCAAATTGTAAAATTTTTGTTGATTTTAAATTTTTTTCTATATCAGAAGTATAAATTAAATATAACAAAGGGCTTAATATTCCTCCTTGAGGTAAACCACCCATCGCTAGTCTTGGACCAAATGTGTTATTAATTACCGATATATAAATTTTTCTACAGTCATACAATTTTGTTATTTTTTGACAGAAACATTCTGGCAGACCTATTTGTATCATTTTGTTATATAGTATATTTAAATTAACGTTGTCGTATGCTGCTTCAACATCTAATAAAAGAGCTATTACTGAAGAATTTTTCGTAAACGCTAAATTTATATCTGTTACCAAATAGCTCACTGCTTCCACAGTAGAATGATTTTTTCGAAATACAAATTGTGTTTGTGATAATTTATTGTTTTTTTCTAGCCAACTTTCGAGCCTAAGTTTTATCATTCTTTCCAGTATTTTTGTTATGCAGGAGCTCAATGAAATACCTCTATAAGATTCTGCTGAATCAGAATTCCGATTTTTTTTTGAGAATAGGAATCACCCGGTACTCTCTCCAGTTATCTGGAATATGTTCTGATAGCCATATTTGTTTAAAAATTTTTAATAGTGTTTCTTTTCCTTTTTGATGAAAATTGGCCAACATAATATAATGTACATTATCTATACCTGGAGAAGTATTATTCTTATTCTAAAGGCTCATCTCTAATTCACAGAAACTAAATGGAACTGAAAGTTTTTCCTTTCCATTACATTAATTTTTGAAAATATATTATCTGGACATAATTTTCTTAACAACTCCTCAACCCATTCTCCTTCAGTCACTGGATTTACTTGTGGTTTAAAAATGTTTTGTAACCGTTTGGCTCGATTCCACATATCTTTAATTGGTGTATTTTTGTTTAAAGTTTTAAAAAAATTTCTCCATGCATTACGCTTACTGTCTAATACAACTTTTTTGGTTTTCGCTACACATTTATTATAATTTATATAATTTTGTATATTAGACTGTAGTTTAAACTTGCGTAAAGCTAGTTTTTGTTCTTCTATTACCTTTTTACAATTGTCATTGCCCCAGGTTTTTCTAAATCGTAAATTTATATCTATGTTTTAATCTTAAATTTATTACTTTATTTAAATTTTGCTTACCTCACTTATCTATTTGATTTAAATTTGTCAAAGTTACCTTATTATTTACCCTATTGTTATTTTTATTTAATTCCTTATATTCTATCATCCCATCTCCTTCCATTTCTACATAAAATTTATTTACCTCTATCTGGAGATTCGGGTGGTATAACTTCCATATTATTTGTTTTCTGAAATTTAACTTCTAGGCGGGAAATTTCACACTTTCTTAGATATCACTGGTTTAGTACTTCTTGATAATACTCGGAATACTCAAAAAGTTAAGAAAAAACCTTAAAAATGAATATAGTATAGTATAGTTGATCCAAAAGATGGCATAACCCAGACATCCGAAGTGAAAGTTATCCTGAAACACCAAATTGTTCTATATGTCGGATTTGGGGGGGAGAGGGGGGAGAAATCGGTAAACTCGTAGTTTTTTAAGTTTTTCGCCAATATTTCTAAAACTATGCGGTTTAGCATGAACAACCTTCTATACAAAATTGTTCTACATTAAATTTGAAATAAAAAAGGCCATATGCATAATCTTTCTAAAATGAATGGTTCCAAAGTTACGGAGGTAGTATAGTATAACTGGTCCAAAAAAAGGCCTAACCCAAACATCCAAAGTAAAAGTTTTCCTCCAACACCAAAATGAACTATATGGTCCACATATTGTTAAGTAAAAAGTTACACCATTTTGAGCGTCCGGTTTGGGAGGGAGCTGGGAGAGAAACCGGTAAATTAGTAGTTTTTTTATGTTTTCCGTCAATATTTCTAAAACTATGCTTTAGCGTAAACAATGTTATATACAAAAATGTTCTACATGAAATTTAAAACAAAAAATCTTCTACACATAATTGTTATAAAATCAACGGTTTCAGAGTTACGGAGGGTAAAATGTCGAGGTTTTCGTTACTTTTTATATTTTTTGGGCAATATTTATGATATAACTATAACAAAAACCCAGACATCCAAAGTGAAAGTTATCCTCCAACACCAAAAATTGTTCTATATGGTCCACATAATGTTCAGAAAAAAGTCACACCATTTTGAGCGTCGGGTTTAGGGGGGGGGGGGAGAAATCGGTAAATATAAAAAGCATCGAAAACCTCCACTTTTCACCTTCCGTAACTCTGGAACCGTTAATTTTATAACAATTATGTATAGAACTTTTTTTGTTTTAAATTTTATGTAAAACATTTTTCTATAGAACATTCCTTACGCTAAAGCATAGTTTTAGAAATATTGACGAAAAACTTAAAAAAGCTACTAATTTACCGACTTCTCCCCATCTCCCCCCAAACCGGACGCTCAAAATGGTGTAACTTTTTACTGAACAATATATGGACCATATAGAACAATTTGGTGTTAAAGGAAAACTTTTACTTTGGATGTCTGGGTTAGGCCTTTTTTGGACCAATTATACTATACTATCTCCGTAACTTTGGAACCGTTCATTTTAGAAGGGTTATGCATAGGGCCTTTTTTTTCAAATTTAATGTAGAACAATTTTGTGTAGAGGGTGGTTCATGCTAAACCGCTTGGTTTTAGAAATATTGACGAAAAACCTAAAAAACTACGAATTTGCAGATTTCTCCCCCCTCTCCCCCCCAAACCCGACGCTCAAAATGGTGTGACTTTTTTCTGAACATTATGTGGACCATATAGAACAATTTGGTGTTGGAGGATAACTTTCACTTTGGATGTCTGGGTTTGGGTCTAACTATACCATACTAATAATTTTTAGGAGAACATTTAAATAAACTGCCTTTCAATTTGACGTTTATTTGACAATGTTCTGCAATAAACTAATATTTAGATATTATTTACTATTTTATTTCAAATGTATCTTATTGTGTTCCTGTTTTAATGAAATTAACGCGATTATTTCATTCATAGGAGATTCTGACCAATAGAAAGCTACAGAAATCTGAATTAAATCGATAATTTTTGATAATCTCCCGTCGTTAAGTATATTACGTCAGATGCCCTTCGTTGCTACGAAAAAATACATTCAGTGACATTAATGACAATTAATGATTTAAAAATTATAAAAGTGATGACTTTCAATCGTCAAATATTTATAAAACCTGTGTGTTTAATGGTACTTACATAAATAAATTACAATAAAATTTTGGTTTTAAACAGTTTTATTCATGAAATAATCGCAACAAATTGCACTCGACCTCTGAAATTAATATAGAATTTTTGCTCTCGTGACACTTTGACATAATTTCACTGTCAAAGTGTCACTCGGGAAAATTCAATAATTTCAGACCTCTTGTGCAATTACTACTGACAATTCGATGAAATACAATAATTATTTTGACATAATATTCGACAGTCAAATCGGTAGACAATAACAGTCGTTTTGAATCATCATGCTAACTAATTATATTGAAAGTTTGGTTTTGATAACCTTGTCAAAGAATTAATTTGTGTATGTGTTTTCATATTAATTAAATTAATTGATTAAGATTTGGTCATTTTTTAAAGACTCGTAGAAAAAATATTGTTCCTAACTCTTGCAGAAAGTCTCTTTTCCGCACTCGACTGCTTGCCGAACTCCCGCTTTGCGTCGTTCGGCAAACTGCAGTCGCGTGCGGAAAAGTATGACTTTCTGCACTTGTTAGGAAAATAACTATTACGGAAATTTGAAAAATTTTTGTGGAAAAATCGCCCGTTTTTCTTCAGTTTTTCATGGTTCAAAAATATTTATTTTTTGGTCAAATTGTGGTAAATTGTCACGAAAAAACCTTCCGTCTTCAAATGCAGTACGATTTTTTTGTTTCAGATATCTCAATCCTCATATAAACTGTCCGTCATTATTTTTCGAGGGCTCGACTTTTGAGCCCTCTACAATATTAGTGTATGTGGATAAATAAAAAAGATATATTTTTTGTACTCTCTAAGAGTTAGATATTAATGTGTAAAAAGTTTTATGTTCATTTTTAATAAAGGTTGTGAGAAAAAAATTCTTGAAAAACATGATTATTTTTGGTCTTCTAAGCACCTTATATTATACTTCAGGTATTAAATCAACGATTATACGTAATAATTTAAATCTATTATAATTGTAAAACATTTAACGGATTTTTACCCACATATTTTTGGTGACTCAGCATGTCATAAACCTTTACCAGCACTGATGATGATCTGTTCAGATCGAATACCTTCTGAGATTTTAGTGTAGCCCTCAAGGAATTTTAATAAATAATATACCTTTTATCAAGATATTTTAATAAATTTTTTTGATTGATTTTATATAGCCGGCTACAGGAATCTTTTTCCTCGTGGATTTTGTTTTTTCAATTTCTTTTTCGGGTTATTGAATAATGTTTCACTTATCGTTCCCTTAACGACACCTCTGATTAGTCAGTTAGCTATAATTATTGTAAAGTAACATTAATTACACGTTCAAACTTATTATTTGAATCCTACTTCAATAATACCGTAAGTTTGCCACTGCTCGATAAACTTCCTGCCTACATTTTGTACAAACACCATTAGTAATTTCATCATTGTCTCCCTCCAATTAAAACTTGTTTCCTTGATACTTCTGACGTTAGAAATATAATGGCTATCGATTAATTATTCAGCAGTTAATTGCTGCTGTTAGAAAGACAATTAGAATACGCTATATACGTCGTAATATCGGGGTATTGGTTGGTCATTAATGCCTGCAAAACTTTTAATATTCATATGTTCAAGGGAAATTACATTTATGGTGACTTTTCTCTATATTTATAGCTGCTATTAAAAGTTAATAGTAGATGGAGAAATTATAGTATAGGCTTTTTGTAGATTTGTTTTATACAAATTTGTTTCTTTTGTTCTTTTTTCCATGAATGCTAATAAACTGATCATACGATAGTGGAATTAAATATCAGTAAATCCTTTGATAAAACATAAAGAGATAACACACAATCAGAGAACATCAAAATTAAAAGTGGAGTAGAACAAGGTTGCATTCTCTCTCAATTTCTATTTAAGTTGTACTCGGCAGTTATTATGTAAGAAGTACTTCATTATTAATAACGTGGGGTATGAAGATGACACTGCGTTTTATGGCAAAGTTCACATTATGACTTAACAATGAACTTGGATAAAACCAAATGTTTAAATTTTTACCTGCTTAGATTTTCTCTCGCTGCAGTTTCTCGATTTTCACTTGTGATAATTTATTAATTTAGGAAAAAAATATTTGAAAAATATCGTTTCTTCTTTTAAGGTGCCTTCTCCATTCCTGAAGGTTGGCTGTAACTAAAGCGAATTGCTCTCTATCTTGAGCTGTTCTTAGTATGGAATGTGTGTGCACGTCTGTTCAGTCTCTTACATTCTTCAGCCAGGAGCATTTTCTTCTTCCTGGACATCTTTTTCCTTCCCATTTTCCTTCCAGTATGAGTCGTAGAAAGTTGTATTTTTCTCCTCTGTAAATATGTCATAGATAACTCGTTTTTCTTTTTTTTACAATATTTAGGAGTTCTCTCTCAGTTCCCGTTCTTCTCAGCACCTCGATATTGGTCACGTGCTACGTCTAAGAGGTCTTCAGGATCCTTCGAAAAACCCACACCTCAAAGGCTTATATGCGCTTCATACTTGTCATTCCGAGAGTCCACTCTGTATAGCAATATGAAATAAATGAATGTTTTTACAAATTCGTATCTGTATCCAACGGATATCCAAAAATATGGTTACAAAATAATAATTTTTCATATAATGTCAACCAAATAATCTGCAAATTTTTATAACTGGGAACTATTCTTCTCTTCTATTTTTCGTCAACCATTTTCCATCTACTCCTGAAGGTAGAATTCTCCAAATTGCTTTCATCTTTCTCTATCTTCTCGCCAGCTATGTGACCGGCCCACAGTCATTTCATTTTTGCAATTTTTTCCATGATATCCCTAATATTCGTTCTATGTATTATCTTGGTGTTTCTAATCTTGTCTCTCGGTGTTATTTCAAGCTTGTTTCATTCTATTTCTCTTTACGTTGTTTATAGTTTTTTGGTATATTTCCTGGTAAGGTCTGCCTACGGTCTCCAATTCAAAGGTAGAATATATGGTAGAATATATAGAAAATGGATACTATTTTTATTCAGTTGCAATGCGAAGGCAAAACAATCTTATTTTTCACTTGGAATACGGAGCGCAGTCCAGCACTCTGAATCGACGATTTTCGACTCTTATTGGAGTCATCATCGGAGAGGCCTAGGCCTGCTGCTCCATACTCGAAGTGACCAACCATGAAAGTTTATCCCCACATTGCAACTGACGTGTATGGATTGGTGACTAGCGTCATCTGGCAATTTTTTTATTAAAGAAAAAATTACCGCAAAAGAAAAAATTACCCCATCCACCAACAGGTTATTAGCGGCATTACTTGATAAACAAAGGTTAACAATGATTTTTAACAAATAAAAAAAATAACTAGATTTGATACAAAATATTGATTGAAATTAGATAGTTGAGTAAGTCTTTTACTGGACAGTTTTCTCCTAATAAAGCTGGTAGAGTGTTTGGTAGATTGTTCATTGAACGTTTACTTTGATATTTTGGACACTCAATTAACAGATCGGTGACGGTAAGAGGCGTAGCACATAGGTCGCACATGGCACGTTCACTGGCCAAAAGTAAATATGAGTGTGTAATCTTGGCGTGTCCTATACGTAGGAGCGTTAAAACCGTTTGAATAAACCTCGAACTAGCACTTGTTTTACACTGTCGTGTATCTGGTTTTACCGATTTTAGTTTAGATTGCGATAGAAACCATTCGCGTTGCCACTGACCAATCAATTTTTGTTTAAAAAACGTGTTGAGATCTTTAGATACACACTCGCGCACTAATTCGGAGTTCGCACTTGTTGCTGCATTACGAGAACTTCTGTCTGCCTCTTCATTGCCGATAATACCTATATGTGATGGGATCCATATAAATTTCGGAGCTGTGTTGTTCTCTTGGGCAATTTTTAGTTCAATTTTTATTAGTTTCTCTAAAAGACTTTTAGGATACAGATGCTGGATTGCGAGAAGAAAGCTGAGCGGATCGGTGAGAAACAGAGGTTGTTATTTGAAAGATATTTAGACTCAAAGTGTGATTTCCGTCTAATAGACGGGGTGTTAGTGTTTGTGCCCAGTTCGTTATTAAACATAATGTGCCCCAGTTCGTCAAAAAGTTCAAATAAGGGGATAAATACTATGAGGAAACTCTTTTGAAATGACTTGATGAGGTAGAAGACGACGTAAGCGAAGTGGGATCAATTTGTGATGAAAATGTTGCCACTGACTACCATTGCTACACTGTACAAATTTTAGTGCCTGTCAGTTTTTTTTTGTTTTAATATTTTTTAAATTTTTTTTTATTTTCATGTTTATTACTCTTTCTTTAATTCGATTATAAATTTTTATCAAGATTCTTTAATTTGTTTCATTTTTATCCCACTTTTTTTCAGGAATAAAAAGTCACACAAACAATCCTTCCATTCTTGTTATAATGTTTTGTATTTTAATAAATACAGAAAAACTAGATCAATTGCTGTGTTTTTTAGATAAGTAATACTTTCACTAAGTCATCGAAATTTTTTTTTTGCATTATAATATTTAACGAAAGAAAAATAACCAGTAAAATGTGAAACCCGTCTATCAGGCGGTTAGTTAGTGTTTGCGCCATTGATTTAAGATGTTAGTACTTAAGGGTTAATATAATAAAACCCCCAATAAAAGAACACTATTTTATCATCTCAAAGCAACGGCGGATCCAGCAACCTTGCAAGGTGGGGGCAATAAAATAAAAATTTTCTCGTCACTGGCTTACGCAGGATTCTTATTCGGAATGAGCTGTTATTTTCTTTTTCTTCATGTACCATATCCTTTCAGAACGTTGGTTACCATCATAGCTATTTTAATTTTATTCACTGCCACCCCAAATCAACTACCAAGTGCTTCTTCGTCCTGGACTGTGTTTGCCTTCTTTATTCACTCGCATAATATTTTGTAGCAACCTATATTTGGGACCTCTCATTACCTACATGTCTGAAATACTCCAGCTTTCTCTTCTTGATGTCTTTTATAATCTCAGTAGTCTTGCTGAGACGTTCTAGTATTGTGGAGTTTCGAATCTTCTCCACCCAATAAACTCTTAAAATTCTTCACAGTCCAAGACTCGACACCATACAGTAAGACGCGTTAAGTAAGTACCATACACACCATACAGTAAGTCTTAAGGCGTTTGAAAGCAGAAAACTATAGTTCTGCAGGTGATGTACCTACTAAAAGGCAAACTAAGCAATATTTGTAATAGTATTTTAGAATTTGGAAACACGTCTTTATCGCAAAATTTAAAGCTTTGTATGACTGAATTTTTACTGTTTTTACTTCAGATCTTAACATAGCCTCAGGTGAGAATGAAATTTTTTGAGACGAAACTGATTCATTAATTTGCCACAAAGAAAAACAAATTACTATTATTATGTGATCTCTGGCATTAGATGATAATAAACAGATTTATAGTGGGAATTTTTTGTTTATTATGTTTAAAAGACTTAATAATTTTCGATTCCAAGGAATTCTGTTTTATGTTTCAGTTATCCAGTTATCAACAGGAAACAAAACTCACTATCTTTTTTCAATTGTAATTTCTTTCTTAAAAAAAGTGTTAGTAGACACCAGCCGAGATCTCAAGGAGGGGGCAATTGACTCCATTGACCCCACCTTGGATCCGCTCCTGTCTCAAAAGTGCATAACTTAGGACTCATTTCGAAAGGAGTACGTTAGAAGTACAAAACTTGTCCAAGTGGATCTGCTACTGAAAACTGGATGAGGAGCAAGGTAAGAGGAAAGAAATGAGCTCGCGTATTTATTGATTCTTACCGAAAGGCGTTAAGATACTAGAAAATAGAAATATCGATTAATCTTGAATCTTCAATGTCAATAGAAGTAGAACACCAGTAACATTTTCAAGAAGTTCTTTTGACTATCTAGTTAACATGTACCAGAATATATTATTTTTCTCATGATCATCTTTCAGTGCGTCACAGTTTTTCGATTTCTATCTAATGCATTAAATTGTATGTGACAGAAAAAAAGGCACGTCCGTGATTACAGACATTTACAACATTTATTCTAGTTATTCTAGTTATCGATAGATGGCGCCATAATAAAAAAAAATAATTTTTTTTAATTAGATAATAATATTCCAAATATAATCTGTATAATTTATAAGACTATACAAATCAAAGAAAATACCATTTTATAAATGCAAGAAACACATTTCATTTGTTTTTATTCCAAATTGAAAATAAAATGTGACAACTGTCAGATTTAACTAAAATGTCATGTTAGAATAAATGTCATAAATGTGTATTATCACGGACTTACCCTTTTCCCTATCATTTGTTACGCACTGAAAAATGCTCATGAAAAGGACAATACTAGGGCGGTCCGATAAGTACTTAGCCTTCAAAAGAAAAACGAAACTTTTGGAGAAGTGGTGATTTATTGCTGAACGTAGTCTTCCTTTAACTCGATGCACTTAACCCAGGCAATGTTCCACCTTCTCGAACACGCCTGAAAAATACATTTTCTCGAGGTCTGCAAAGTAGCCTTCCGTGGCGATAATAAACTCTTCATTCGACTTAAATTTTTGCCCGGTGGGTGACTTTTTCAAGTTTGGAAACAAAAAGAAGTCACACAGGGCCAAATCTGGAGAATACGGTGGATGGAATAGCAGTTCGTAGACCAATTCGACCAATCTGCCCATTGTCATAAATAAGTGTGTATAATGCCTTTGGGTCCAAATTAATTAAAACTGTGTTGTTCAGCTAACATTATATTTACATCGAATAAACGGTGATTCAAACAAAAGTTGTTTACAATAACATCACATTACCTAACTCAAGTATCTAATAATAACTCTAATACTAAATTCACGTACACTGCATTTATACCCGACATAATATTAATACATCACGTTTCTAATTCACGGTCAAATGTCAGTGTCTTCGTATCGTTCTAATACCCTATATTATATTTTGATAAAGTTATTTAAAACTTAAAACATATTTTATATAGATTGTCCTAACTATACTACACCATGGAGACAGCAAAGTGTGAGACGGAGTGTTGTCCTAGTGGAAGAGTACTTTTTTTCTTCCCCAATTGGGGTTGTTTTTTCTAATTCGGCGTCGAATAGGCCCAATAATTTGGCATATTAAAGTCCTGTGATGGTTTTGCCTTTTTATAGGTAGTGGATATAGATCGCACCTTGTGATTCCCAGAAAATGCTGGTCATCACCTTTCCGACCGATTGGACAGTCTTCGCCCTCTACGGAGCACGTTCGCGGGGTGCCGTCCACTCTATCGACTGTTCATTGGACTCTACTGTGTACCAGTGGAACTATGTTTTGTCGAAGATTATGAAACGCCGTAGGAACTCATTTGGATTATTTATAAATAACCTCAGACACTGCTCTCAACTGGTCTCATGGGTGCATTTATTGTCCGGAGTGCGAAAATGTCGCAGCCATTATGCCGACAGCTTTGTTATGCCCAAAGTTTCATGCAGGGTATAACCAACGAGATCTTTTGAGATGCCTACTATTTCAGCTATCTCGCGCATATTCAGTTGGCGGTCTGCTAATACGAAATCGGGGATTTCTTTCACGTCAGCCACCGTGATAGCCATTTTCGGGGCACCTGGATGTGACATCCAAATCCGACGTGCTACCACGTTAAAACTTCACGTTATACCAATTTTTGATAGTGGCCATTGAAGTTGTAACGTCCTGATCGTAGCAAAACCAGGGCATTCAGCAACACCACACTGCTGGGAGAAACGAGGGGAGGAATTCCTCGAACATCCCTTAGGATAATCAAAAGAAAGCGTCCACCGTTCCATCCATCAGAATGGTGCTCTGCCCGACTGCTCAACCCTGGGTTAATTCCCTGTTCATTCCTTCCTCACATTCATCCCAGAAAGGTACAGGAAATAAAAAGTTTACCAAATCATTTTATATACACTATTTATTCAGATAAAAAAATTAACAAAGATCATTCTATTATGTACAGGCAACCAAATTAATTTTCTGAAACTGTGACCGAGACCCTGCTGGTCACCGGTATAAAAGTTATAAAGGTAAAAAAAAGGTACTCAGCTTTAAGTCCTCTTGTCGGAGTCACACAATTCTTATGGGAGGTCTCCAATCTCTGCAGAACTTTCTGTTGCTGTCGGTAGTTGTGGGAATTCTAGGGCTATCTTGTTGAAGCCATCCTTTTGAAGCATCAGTAGATCAGTAGTTGGATCCAGGATACTGTGAGCTGTTGCGAGATGTCGCTGGCGCGTTCTGCTCTCCAAGATTGTTTTCTCCAGCTACAGTTTGCTTCCACATGTAGTGTTCGCCTGCAGCTTTATTCCCAAGGAAGGGGCTAGAAAAATTCATACAAAGATCAGTTTTCCCCCAAAAGAAAAGCCTGATCAGAAATAAAGCTGAGTATCGAAAGCAACACGATCTCAGCAAAATCTCTGATTACATTATATAAAAAAAAAGAAACAGAAATAAATAAAATATTATAACTATGTACAGGAAATAAAGTAATATATTATATATTAAATACCAATAAAAAATAAGGAAATAAAGTAATATATTATATATTAAATACCAATAAAAAGAAAATAAAATTAGAAATTTTTTTATGCTTTATTTCAAGGAGGAAAGTAGGTATCTGCTGTGCAAAATAAATCAGTAAAAAACTGAGACTTAAAACTAGATAATCAAACTTACCCGTATGTTTAACGGTCTAAGCACAAACACAATAATTTATACGATATTGTCACTCCTTTACGTGGCAATGGAAAAAGCTCGGGAACAAATTTGTATCGGTTTAAATACTTCGAGGAGAATTCGACCAATTAATTTGACGATAGTAGGGTCGCTTGTAGAAATATATAGTACGAGGGACAAATACCAAGCGGAGCTTGGTGTAGCGTTCAATCGGCTGATTGAAACGTTACAAAGGAAAAGAGTCAACGTACATAATATCTAAGCGCTCTTTCATTTTGCTGAGTGATTTGCCTTCCAAAATCAAGAGCCAAATCACCGACCGATATTGCTCTTTTTTCATTTTTCTTACATCCCCAGACACGCCTACTTACATACGTGGTCAAAACAAAACTATGAGTCCGATTCGGCTGAAATTTTGACATAAGCCGTCTAGAACAATGGACTATAAGATAGTAGACTTCCCTTGCGATACTGGCGCCATCGGGCGGAGAGGCTAAGGCTAAGTACCTACCGTACCACCCACTTACAATAGAATGGACATCTAGCGTTCAGCCTAAAGCATTACCTTACAAGGAATATCTTTTATGCAAAAAACAAAATCACCTTACTTATTAGTTTACTGAAGATTTAAGACAAGTTTGCAGAGTAAATTTAACATTAGTATGAATATTAAACAGTTATTATTTTATATTTTTAACAGAATCTTCTTGTAAATGTTTTGGTATTATACAAGATAAAAATCAAGACACAAACATGTTTTTTGAATGTTCGCAATTCGAATAAATACGCCTTGAATACAAACGACAATATCTATGGTAATGTGCGGTCTTTATCAATGCCTTGAAACACTTCTTTGAATATCTAATTTCCAACGGAATATGACCATGATATCACCAACAAATTAGAAGTCATTAAACCGACCTAATCATCAAACAATAAACATGAACCTCCGAAAGAAGCTTTGGATAATAAATGGTTTAATTAGCTAAACACGTATTGACAAACATTGGCCTCATACTCTGTATGATAAGCAGCCAACTGCAAAAACGTGATTAAAAATTAATTTAGTGACCAATGAGCTGAATTTTTAATGAATATAAGCAAGTCGTGAATATGAATTTTACATATTAGTAGATGAACTTATATAATAAAAGTTATTTATTATTATTTAAAGCTATAGTATTCATTAGTAGATATCACGTTGCAAATTATGGGAATGAGTTAGTAAAAAAATATGTGATTAACCAGATGTTAAAAATGTTGAAAAGCCACAAATATTCAAGCTTAATTGAGTATATAATAAAAATAAGGTTGCTAAAAAAAAAAGAGTGTGTGTACACCCATACCTCGCTTTACGGGCGAGATACGTTCCACGAAACTTGGCCGTAAAGCGAAAAGCCTTATAAGGTATCAAGTATTCTACTACAAACTCATACAAATTCAATGGGATCGGTTCCAAATTTTTTAAATATGTAACATGGTTTATCATTCAAAATGCATTTTGAAATCAACCGATTGATTTCATCTGATTGACATCAATTTTGTTGATCCAAATCAACAGTTGATATACTCAATCATGACATCTTCAGATAGTATGGATAATTTACTAGGATGCCCTGGTGTATTATCGGATGCCCATTATCCAAAATTGCCAAAGCCTTTTCGCTTAAGTTAATGTCTCGCCAATATTTGTTCGCTTGTCTACAAAAGTGATTTTTGAACCAATGCTCAAAAGTAGCATTAGTCATCCAAGCTTTCTTGTTGGATCTCCATATGACGGGTAATTGATTTTTATTTAGTCCTTTAAGAGGCCTTGGATTTTCGGACAAAAATATATTAAAAGTGGTTTTAGCTTAAAGTTACCCGTGGCATTTGCATTAATTAACCTGTGGTGTCTAACCTTAGGTGTCTACAATTCTGTAGACACCTTACAACCAGGCGCAGATTTTTCGGTTTATGAAATGTACATGCGATCAGGCATTCAATAAAGCCCTGTTTCGTCTACGCAAAGAATATAGACCTTGAGTCTATGAGAGTATATATTCTTTGGTCTACGTTAAACACTTGTTCAGGTTTATAACCACCTCTTTAAACAATTTCCTTTAATATGTTGGGATAGAAAAGGGAATTGTTGTGGGAAAGTTTGTAATTTTTTGGTAGTTGTTTCTAACTGTCTCCATTCTGCGTCATACAATAATATACTCTTAATAGAGGTGTTAAATATTTTTATTTTGGTTAATTTTGATATATCTCGTATATTCCAGATATTTTTAAGGAGTTATATTCATGCTGTGTCTTTACTATTCTTACCTTCGTCTACTATACTCTACTCTACTCTACTATTGTCGTCTTTTTTTTTCATGATGTGTCCCAAATATGTAAAGTTATCTACTTCGTCTATTTGTCTTCCAGTTTCTTGGTTGCTGTTTTTTAAAAATATCGTTTTTTTTATTTATCCTTTATACTCATTACGTTGGAGTAACAAGGTCACTAGTGGTAAATGGGCAGCTACAAGAGTAAGCGAACCAGAAGCTTCAAAGCAGAAAATTAATGAATATAGGAACTTGGTCACATATTTTTTACAACTGGAAAACTTTACATAGTTAATAGGTAATAAGACAAAATAAAGACATGCGGTCTAACAGAAACACACTGGTGAGATCAAGGGCATTTCAAAACAAAAAACCACACCATCTACATGAGAATCAGAATCTGACAAGACAGGATATAATGGAATAGCCATACTAATAATACAATATCGAAATATATCAGGCAGTTTGAAACAATAAACGACAGACTCATAAAAATAACATTGGGAGCAAAATTTCCATGTGTTCAGGTATATATGCCCACAATAACACATAAATGCCGGCAGTGTCTTCATCTGGGGCACAATACTTGCCCCAGATATTTTTAACAAACTAGAAAACATCAAAAATCCCACAAAAGGATCCAGCATATATTATTGTATATATTTAAATGCCAAGGTAGGAAAAACTGAAAATGAACCACATGTGAGAGAGATAGTCGAGTCATTTAGCTTGGATAATAGAAATAACAGAGAAGGACCTCTTCTACAATTTACTAGTAACAATAATCTAGTGATAACAAATAAACTTAGAATACACCATCCAAGAAGGCTATCAGCGTAGACTAGTCGAAATAAATAACACAAAAACCAAATCGACTATATACTCGTAAGGAAAGTATGGAAACCTCATTTTTAAACGTAAAGCTATGCCTGGAGTACTATATCTGGAGCAGAATAGATCAGATAAAACAGACGACCTTGCTATATTGGTCACCAAGGACATGTACTGGGACCTTGTGGAAATCGTAAACGAATGCTGCGAGAAAGTGAACAGGTGGATGGAAAATAATGATCTTGAACTTGCAGGTCACAAAACAGAAGTGGTCATCCTTAAAGCTCCAAGAAATGCGCCGGACTTGACCTTCCAAATAGGTAGTAGTCAACTAGAGCCGACGAACTGTGCGAGGTATTTAGGCATCGACCTGGACAGAGGCCTAAGATACACGAAACACTTATTAAGAGTTAGGGCTTACAATACCGAGCCAAAATCTCAATAACGGTATTTGGTATTTAAAATTTCAAATACCGGGATTCCGGTATTAAAACCGGTATTATGAATAAAAAATATACGCGTTATATTTATACTATCCTCAATTGTTATATCGACTTGTTATTAAATAATATATGAAACCTATTAAATTTTGTTTTGAAATGAGTAGATGTTGTTTATAACATTCCTAGAGAGTAGGAACAGATAGTTACAAAAAATGTGCAAATAGAAAATCTATATATTTGGTTCTAGGATAAATTTTGCATATAATAGGATAGTACTTTTACTCATGAAATTTGCGATTTGTAAATTAATTTAACTTTAAAATATATTAATACAAAGATTAACTTACTGTGACAAATATTTTATATGGATTACTCTGTATTTAGGCCGCTATATATTTTCAATTATTATTAATAATTCAGAAAATAAGTGAGCCTAATTTATACACCACAATACACAAAAAAATAAAAAATAGATCTGAAAATGTAAAAACAATTCTGATTAATAAATCTTTCGGCTTATTTATAAAATAAAGTAGTCTAATTTTAAATATTTAAGAATTTTTGAACTCAATTTTAAGAACTCATTTTATATATTTGTATACAGGAGATTTAATAATTTGGTTGTAGAAGCTGATATGTATCACCGTTCGCCTTAAATTAACGACATTCACGCTTTTAGAAAGCGATATACTTGACTTTTATGTGTAATGAATGTGTTTAGTAAATATTTTTTACAATAATATTTGATATTGGTAGTTTATCTTCAAAAATAATTTCTTGTAATAGCAAAAAATATCTTAGAAGTTTATCATTCCATCAATTCTATTTTTATAAATTAAGCTAATACCGAAATACCGGTATTTTTATTCTACATACCGGTATCGAATACCGGAAAATATCGTCCGGGATCCCGGTATTCGGGATCCCGGAATCCCGGTATTGTAAGCCCTATTAAGAGTGGTTAAGAAGGCCGTCGAACTGATGGCAGCTATCCAGAGAATAATACCTAACATTGGAGGGCCCAGCAGCAACAAGAGAGGTTTGTACCTCCAAGTGGTGCAGTCGACATTTTTAAATGGAACCCCCGTCTGGATCAACGTACGAAAATACCAGAAGTACAAAGATATCATAACAAGAGCCCAAAGGAGACCTCTTTTAAAAGTGGTGAGCGCGTACCGAATCACTTCTACGTTGGCCTTACAGATGATTGCGGGCACGCTCCCTATTCACCTGTTAGCCAAAGAGAGACAAATGCTGTATGAAGCCCACGATGGCCACTTACCACAGGTGAGAAGGACCATACGAATAAACATGCTAATGGAATGGCAAAGGGAATGGGAGGTACAGACCACGAAGGCTCGCTGGACCAAAACGCTGATCCCCGATGTTGTAGCTTGTTCGCTAATGTTCGCCCGATGTTCGCTAATCAACTCGTTCAGGGATACCTCGGGTCGAAGAGGGGGTGGTTTTAGTCGGTAGGCGACCTGGCAGGGATGTCCGAAGGGGGCCCTCTGTCACTTAGTTTGACACCGTGCCATCGGCGCATGTCTCTGGTTTGGTTGAATCCAACAGTACTAGGGACACCTTCCCTAGTCGATTTACGAATATTTCCACCTCATTCCAAAAAAAAGATCAGAAAAAACAGCGAAAGGTAAATAATGCGAAATAATTTCAGATGAATCTGATCTTCTTCTCAGGGTACCTGTTCGTTCTGACCGTTGGCGATCATTTTGGCTATGATGACTTTGTTGGTTGCTATACAGAATAGTTGTGTTGGGGTCTTTCTATACTATGCTCTCAGGTTAGCAATCCAGGATGTTCTTCTTCATCCTGAGGCCCTTTTTACTTTAATTTTATCTTGTAAAATGCATTGGATAGCTCGTATCTGCATTGATTTCTCATTATATGTCCCAAGTACTGCAGCTTACGGCCCTTCACGATGTTGACTAAATCGGCGGTTGTGTTCATCCTCCGTAGTACTTCTTCATTGATGACTTTGTCAGTCCATGTTATCTTTAGAATCCTTCTGTACAACCATAACTCAAAAGCCTGAAATTTCGATAGAATTTCTGCCTCCAATGTCCACGTTTCTACTCCGTATAGAAGCAACGAGTACACGTAACATTTAAGGAATCTTATTTTTGGTTTTAGGGTGAGGTCATGGCTCTTGAACACAGCGCTCATAATCAAGAATACACTTTATGCCTTTCCGATGCGACATCAAATCTCTTGAGTGTTGTCCCACGACTCATTGATTATAGTTCCCAAGTAGTAGTTGTATTGTAAGACATGTTCAATTCTCATTTGGTTCACATACAGATTTGCTCCAGTTATGTTTTGCTTGCTGATGATCATTAGTTAGGTTTTGCTGGTGTTTATATCTCATCCATATGTTCTACTTGTTTCCGTTATTTTGTTCATTAAGTCTTGCAGCCTTTCTATGGCATTGAAAAACACTATTGTATCATCTCCATGCCGCAGGTTACTGAGCTTGACTCCATTTATTGAGATGCCTTCATCAATATCTTTTAGAGCCTCTTCAAAACTGTGCTCTGAGTACAGATTGAATATCAGCGGTGAAATTATGCATCCCTGTCTCACTCCCCTTAAGATTTTTACCTGATTTGTATATTCTCTATTTATTCGGAGCACTTCTGATTGATTCCAATTCAGGTTAGCTATTATTTTCAGGTATTTTCCGTCAATCCCTGTCCTCTTCAGCACTTCCATCATTTGTTCATGCCTGACTCTATCGAAAGCCTTCTTGTAGTCAATCAGGCATGCAAAAAAATCACAGCTGACATCTCTACATTTCTGAAACAACACCTGCACCCTAAATAAAGCCTCTCTCGTACCAACGTCGTTCACAAATTCAAACTGATTGGGCGCAATTTGTGCCTCGCATTTTGGGTAAATTCTATTGCGGATAGCTTTAAAGAACAGCTTCATCAGTTGGCGCATTAGGATTATGATCCTACAGTTTTCACAAACGTTTGCTTCTGGTTTTTTGGGCAACGGTACTAACTCGGATTTGAGCTAGTCTGATGGTATTTTGAAAATAATAAACAAGGAAAAACTATAAATATTACAAGACATAAATAAAATATAAAATGGAATAAAAAGTTATATACATTCAGCAAAAAAAGAGTAAGCACCACGTAAAATCTAAAAGAACAAACATTCGACATTAAGGAAAATCTGTCAGAGTTGGTGAAAGTAAATTCCAAAATAGCCAATCCGAAATATTCAATACGAAGAAAGGACTAAAATAGTGCGAGGCTCTGGCTCCTATAAAAATTTGGGGTAACATTTCCTTATTTACCTTTTTACTATATTTGCCATATTCACTTTTAATCTAATTCAAGTAAGAGAAACGATTTAAAAAAAAACGTTTTTTATCATTTGATACATTTTGTAAACAAAAACAGTTACTTAATTCCAAAATTGGTTACATTTTCTTAAAAGCATAAATATAATATGCTTAATGTATTCATAACCCAAAAATAACAGCGGAATTCAACCCTTTCGTTAAACTACAAAGCCAAATAATCCCTTAAATCGCTATTGATAATAAAGACAGCTTTTTCTCAATCTGCGAACCCCAGAAGTCAGTTAACCGATATTAAAACCGCTGTTGACATTCCTTTCCAACCCTTTTCAATTAATCAGACAGCTTTAAAATCTTAAGAAAACACCCCCGAGCATGAAAAAAGCCGAGACTGTGATTATCTTAAGCGTTTTAATCTTCAATTAACACCCCTTGTTGTAATAAACGTCAATTAGAATTTTAAGTAATTATATATTTAACGGTCTCGGAGAGAGACGGGAGCGGTTATTCGCCGCCTCAGACAGGGTTTGGATACCGACGCGCCTTTTGCATAATGGACCAACCAAAAGGGGTAATTAAGGGGTTGCTCCTATTAATTAAAAGCGACCTGTTGCCTGTGAGGCTGGATGAACGCCTTCTCTTGTTTGAGAAGTGATAGGTGTCAAAACAGATTGGATTTAAATGAGGCACAATATTTGGAGAACTTTAAATTTAATTAAGATGATTCTTATAGATGTACAACTGAATAAAATCAACAAAAATACTAACAAGTTAAAAGTAAATATTGGTCATTAATTAAATTTGAGAAAAAAAGAGAAAACAGAAAATAGATAACCAGATACATATGAAACCTAATAGAAGAAGAAAATAAACTTAAAGAAGAGATGTTAAAAAAGGAAGCAACCGAAGAAGGAAAAGTGCTACAAATAAAAATATAGCAGTTAAAAATCAAGGCAGAAAAGATAAGAGGGAATTAGGTAAATGATATGTTGAAAATGTCAGAAAAAGCTACGCAAGAAAACGATCTGAGAACACAATACACCGTCATACGAAATTTGACAGAGAAAACACTAAAAGGTAATAAATACATCAAAAATAAACAAGGGAATATAATTAAAGCAGAAGGAAAAGCGAAACTATTTAAAAACAGCAACCAAGAAACTAAAATGAATATAAATAATAGACAAATAGAGGAAGTAGATAACTTTACATATCTGGGATCATTCTTGAAAAAAATGTAGTAGACCAGCTGATGTAGAAAAATAATAGTTAAGGCACAACACACATAATATTACTCCTTAAAGAAAACCTGGAATACACGCGATATATCAGAATTAACCAAAATCAAAATATTTAACAGCTGTGTATTAAGAGGTTACAGTAGCGCGCTTAAAACGCGTTCCAAGATTGCAACTCTAATTTTGAATATTTTGTAGAGATACTTGGCACACGTATTCGTAATATAATAAAGAATGGCGGTACAGTGCCCAATTTCAGAAATATTTTAATATGTGGAAATTACTCTCTAATTAAATAAAATATTACAAAACCGAGCCTGCACCGCCATTTAGAAGAATAAAAAAATACACTTTCTTCAAATAAACTTTATGCCAATTTAATATCTGGATCTACTGAATATATTTTGATCTTTCTTTTTTTAATTTGTATGCAATTTTTCTGTACATTACAAATATTCAAGTTGTCTAGACTTTTATTAATTAATAAACAGTCTAATTTGTTTAAAGAATTTTTGAAAAATAATTTTTTCCCAAAAATCCATTTTTTTAATCATACTATCATTATTAATCATAGAAAAAGTTAAGGTATACATTCATACATAAATTATCTTCAATAAATAATTATCTGATAATAGTTATTTATGTACCAAGTCAGTAAATTGACTCTTTATCGAACGAGTCTGATATTATGAGCCGAGCGAGCGTAGCGAGCAAGGCGAATAACAGTCGAGTTAAACTTAAAAATTTAAGAATTCTTTTACTTTTACACAAAATAAAAATTTCGTATGACAGTAATGACAGAAGGCTCTTGCTTGCATGCTGGGCTATTTCGATTTTTAATCGATAGTTATTAGGTATCAATATTGAATACCTAATTACTAAATCTGTAAAGTTGTGATTTATGTTTTATAAATATAATTGCAAAATACTACAGAATTTCATTTTCTGACATAAATTTAATTAATAATAACGTAAATTTTGTACGATAGTTTTAATAATTAAAGTAAATAAATTTTAAGGTCACTCAAATAAATAATCGATTACTGCCATCGACCACTTACATTAAATCTCAGTTAATTTGATTAATCGCGGCAGGTAAAGTAAAATTCTTCGTTCAGTGCAATAAAGTGTTACTTCACTGCCGCAAATGGCGGCAAATGAGTACACTAATGAATGACTTTAGTGACGGTTGGCGATAAAAATAATTTATTTATTAAGTGTCCTTTAACTTTTTTTATTAAAAAAAATATTTTTTCAAGAATTGTTTAAACAAATTAGACTTTTTATTAATTAATAAATTTATAAACAAATTGCATATTTGTAATGTACGTAGAAATTAAATACAAATTAAAAAAAGAGTGATCAAAATCCATTGAGTTGATCCGGAGATACAGAAAATTGTATTATTTTGCAATTATTGCTTTTTCGGTATTTTAACTCGGTGGATTTGTAGGATCTCCCTAGTAACAGTCTGTGCAATGCAATGTACAAGGTACAATGTTTGTGCAATTTTTTTTAAGAAAAAATACAAAGCTCATTCTTTAAAATGGCGTCAATGGGATTCCTTAATTATTTTAAACAAATTAGCTGTTAGTACGTTCTTTAACAGTAAAATATTGCAAAACCTCTGAATTTTAAAGAACCGCTTGGATTGACATGTTTGGCATACGAATGGCTAACATATCAAAGAAAAAAGTGATATTGTACCGATGTGTGCTTTTGCCTTGGGGGTGAGTTTCACACCCTCTCGGAGTTAAAAAATATATGTCCAAAATAGGTCCGGAGATGGATAAACTGTCTAATTCTAAGCAACTTTTGTTCTGTAGAGTTTTTTCAACAAGTCAATACTTTTCGAGTTATTTGCGAGTGAATATGTTCATTTTTCAACAAAATAGGTACTATGTTTTATACGGTTTTTCGCAAATAACTCAAAAAGTAAGTATTTTGTTGAAAAAAACATTCTTAGCAAAAATGTAGCCTGTAAAAAAGTGAAAAAAATGGTATATATTAGGTCTCTATACCTAGTAGAAGCAGAGATATAGCTAATGAAAAATTGGTGCATATTCGTTAAATTCCAAATAGAATATTTTAACGTATTTTTGTTTTATAAAAAAATTTCTAGCTTCAAAAGTAAACAAGTTATGCTCAAAATAAAGTTGTTTATATCATCTGTAGGTTTCATCGGTTCAGAGTCCTTATTTTTGAAAGGTCTATAGTTAAAAGGGTTTGATCAAGTCACTAATCAGGAGTGTATGCAAGTTTAGAAACACCAAATCTTAACCAATATTTGTCTTACAGAAATACTAAATACTATAAAATATTCAAAAGCGCAAAGGTGACTTTTTTATTCTTTGAGATTTTTGGCATCTCTAACAATTTTTAAGTTATTTTAAAGAAAAGCATTTTTCAAAACTAAAAATTTTCAAAATTTTACTTTAAAACCAATAATTTCCAACAATTTGAATCGATGAAACTTACAGATCATATAACCACAACATAATTAAAGTAATTTGTATAGCGGTAATGATTAATTTCATTTAAGTTGCTAATTAGGGTATGGTCTTCCCGATTGTTTTACCAAAACAAAATGATGAAACCTACAGATGATATAAACACCTTTATTTTGAGCATAACTTGTTTACTTTTAATGCTAGAAATTTTTTTTATTAAACATGAATAAAGATTTTTTTAAACACTTTAAAAAAGTTGTAATGAGTTTTCCCCAAAAAGTGCTTTCATTTTTTGGTTATTTTATGTCAAAATATTAGATTTGGAATTTGACGAATACGAACCTATTTTTCATTCTCTATAACTCTGCTTCTACTAGATATGGAGACCTAATATATACCCCATTTCTTTCACTTCTTTACAGGTTACGTGTTTGCTAAGAATGTTTTTTTAGATAAAACACTTTTTGAGTTATTTGCGAAAAACCGTCTAAGAACGTGGTTATTTTGTTGAAAAATCAACATATTCATTCGCAAATAACTCGAAAAATATTGACTTGGCGAAAAAACTCTATAGAATAAAAGATGCTTAAAATTAGTCAGTTTATTCATTTCCGGACTTATTTTGGACATATATTTTTTCACATCCGAGAGGGGGTGAAACACACTTCCAGGGCAAAAGCACACACCGGCACAATATCACTTTTTTTATTTGACATGTTCGCTTTGCCTATGCCAAATTTCATATCAATCCAAGCGGGTCTTTAAAATTTTGAGCAAAAACCGTGAAATAATGTACTATGTGAATTAAAATAAACACATTGCTAACTTTATCCCAAAAAAACCCAGGCTAAATTTTTTTATTTGAAAATTCGTGTCAAAATACTAGATTTTCGAATATATAAAAAGATTGTTTCTACGGACAATATTTTTAAAGTTATTCTAAATGTTTTTAAACTACAAAATTTCAAAAACTTGGCATTAGGATTTTTGACTATTTTAATTAATTTTTTTATCATTTTTTAAAACACTTTGATACTATAACTCTTTTACTTTCATTTGACATACTCCTCAGAATTGCCCCATGTTCATTATTTTCTGTCTTAGGTTATTGCCAAATAAAGGTCTCTGGGATAAATAAATAGAATACCTTTTAAACTAATTAATGGATCGGTCTCCAATTTTGAGGGTTAATTAAGTACCAATATCCCAACTTTGGTTGAAACCCTAAAATTCTAAGTTAAAGGCTATAGCGGGATAAGATGGTCAAAATTGCACCAGGCTCGATTCAGTTTTGGGTTTAGCCATTCGAAAATATATAATTGAAAACTCACTCAGCCAAATTTTCAAGTCCCTAGGTGCATCGGGGGGTCCGCTATGGAAAAAAACGTGTTTTTTTGAAAACTTTTTTTTCCAGACGCTGTATTGCTGCAAAAAATCTGAAACAATTAATGAATGCGTATCTTAACAATATAAAGCTGCCTAATTTTTTTCAGATTTTTAGCTTCAAAATTGAGCGCAGGAAAAATTTTTGAAAATTTCAAAAAAATTTTAGGTTATGTTGTAAATTTTTCGCCAACTTTAAAATATTGGTATTTTGTGTATTTTTTTCCATTCTTTCGAATGGCATAGGCATCATTATCATTTTCGACGTGGAAAATACCTAAAAATCGAAAAAACTGTTTTTTTTGGCATTTTCAAGTTTTTGACTCATAAACTCAACAACATACAGCTAAATTAACACGTTGACGGACAAAACGTCTATAGACGTCTAATTTCCATTAATGTCATGTGACACAACGTCTATAGACGTTGTACTTTTCCATATTCTACTTTGCAAAATACATATAGTGTCACAACACTTGCTTATACATTTGACGCACTGTCCGTCAACGTGTTAATCATCATTTACATTTTTATATGTATTGTTACATTTACAATCAAAATCAGCTATTAAAAAACCCTGTTTTCGGCGTTTTTACTAAATAGCCTCAGAAATCAGTAAAAAAAATAATTCTTTTAACGTTCAAAAAATTAAAATTTTGTTGTTCTCGATAGAATGTAATACAATTATTACTTAAATAAATTATTTTTTGTTTTGCACGATTGTTTGAATTTCATATATAATAATATCGTCCCATTAAGGGTACCCTGCCATAGGCTTATAAAAAAAATCAATAAATTAATTTTTTTAACGTTTTAACGTTTAAAAAATAAAATTTTTGTAGTATTCGATAGAAAATGTTGCCTCTTTATAAAAATGCTTATTGCGGTTGTGATTTTCAAAGCGCGCTAAGGTTAAAAAAGCTGGGCACTTTGGTGCCGTACGCAAGGAAGCGCTTCTAGCCACGTTTTTGGAAAAAACTCAGGATAAACCAGTCCTCAAGTACCCGCCATCGAAGCCACTAACTACTTACGTAATAAAAATATTTTTAAAATAATAAAATAAGAAAATCTACGGTTTCGTTTTGATTAAAAACTAAAAACAAATAAATAAAAAAAATATTTTTATTAAACGTTAATGAGGAATTATTATTTAAATAAATAGTTATTAATTTATTTTAATTACTTAATTGATTAAATAGTGCAACCTAAAGAGTGCAGAGTGTTTAAAGGGATTAATAAATTAATTATTAAAAAGTTACTACACAATCATAAAATTACAAAATTCAAATTAATATACAGCATGGTGCAAAGAAAGAAATAAATTCGTTATTTCGTAAACTGGCGACTTTTGGAAAAATACCGAAACGGGTCGAGTGTGATACGAGTCACGTCATCCATCTGGGCGTGATGACGTAATCGATGATTTTTTTAAATGAGAATATGGGTCGTGTGGCAACTCATTTCAAAGGATATTCAGTTCTCTATTCATTAATATAAATACTAACACAATTATTTATACAGGGTGACCAAAAAAATTTGAATTAAATTAATTGACATAAAAAGAAGAATTTAAGTAATGTATTTACTTCAAAATATATTTTACTGCTGTTAGAAAACAGAAGAAAATGTTTGAGATATAAACATTGCTTTTCCCTTAAATTCAATGTTCAAGCCAGCTCCTGCTAGCCATCTGCCTCTTGGAAGTTTGAACATTTTATTTAAGCGAAAAGTAATGTTTATTTTTCGAATAAACCTTTTTTCCGTTTTCTGAAAGTAAAATATATTTTGAATTAAATAAATTACATACATTATTTTTTTTTTTGTAAATTAATTTATTAAAAAAAATTTAGTCACTCTGTATAAATAATAAGGGTAATTTTTCCATTGTTTTCAATCTGGTGGGATGTAGAGTAATATTTTTGATGTTATTTTATGTGCTATTAGATTGAAAACTTAGTCCTTTCTAATAATGGTAATGTTTATACTACTGAATAGAGAATTGAATAAACTTTCAAATAACCAAATTATTGTAAAGTCCCAGTGATTGGCTGTGTACCATAGTTAAAAAACTTACACAGAATTAAAAAACTTCGTTGTGTATAATGGTATAAAATTCTATTAAAAAACTTTTAAAAAAGTCATCCGAATAGATTATAGAAAAACATCAGAACATTTTCTACCTAGTCAGATCATCTTCAGTGACATTCTGTTTAGTTACTGAAACTATAGCCCGCTAGTTGATATATTAGTATGTAGTCTTCAAAATTACATAATTATTTATTAAAATTTCCCATATAAATAGTTAATCATAAAAATGCCAAAGGAAATAGCTTCAGAACAACATTAAAATTATACTTTTGAAATGCGGCAGAATGTCGATATTAATGGATTTTACTAAAGCTCAAAAGCAGCATGGCTTCCCTGCTCGAAAAACTGAAGGGGTACTTGTCACAACGAGTTCGAGGTCAAGACGAAATTCGGTCTGTGTCACTCGTCTTGACTTGTCATTCCAAAAGTATAATTTTAATAAAAATTTTATTTTAATAAAATTATGTAATTTTAAAAACTATATATCAACTAGTGGGCTAGTTTCAATTACTACACAGAATGTCACTGAAGATGATTTGACTAGATCGAAAACATTCTGGATGTTCTTGGATGACTTTTTTAAAAGTTTTTTAATAAAATTTTATACCATTATACAAACCAAAGTTCTTTACTACTATGGTTTTTCAAATAACCGTAATTCTCATTAAAAAAATTCATCGATTACGTCATCGCGCCCAGATGGATGACGTCACTACTAGTATGATATATATGCCAAAAAAACACAATTAAAAAATCGACCTCTTTCGGGATTTTTCCTTAGAGTTGACAGTTTAATAAATAACGAATTTATTCCTTTCCTTTGCATCATACTGTATATTAATTTGAATTTGAATTTTGTAATTTCATGAGTACGTAGTAACTTTTAATTAATTCATTTATTAATCCCTTTAAACACTTCACTCTTTAGGTTGCACTATTTAAGCAATTAAATAATTCAAATAATTTAGTAATTTATTTATATAATAATTCCTCATTAACGTTTAATAACACGATTTCTATTACGTAAGTAGTTAGTGACTTCGACGGCAGTACTTGAGGAGTGTTTTTTTTTGTATCGAACACTACAAAAATTTTATTTTTTAAACGTTAAAAAATTTTCCTCATTAACGTTTAATAACACCATTTTTATTACGTAAGTAGTTAGTGACTTCGACGGCAGTACTTGAGGAGTGGTTTTTTTGTATCGAACACTACAAAAATTTTATTTTTTAAACGTTAAAAAAATTAATTTATTGATTTTTTTATAAGCCTATGGCACGATACCCTTAATGGGACGATATTATTATATATGAAATTAAAATAATCGTGCAAATAAATCACTTATTTAAGTATTAATTGTATTACATTCTATCGATAACAACAAAATTTTAATTTTTTAAACGTTGCAAAAATTATTTTTTGACTGATTTTTGAGGCTATTTAGTAAAAAAAAATAAGTTTTATTAGCTGATTTTGATGGTAAAGATAAAAATAAAAATACATACAAAAAGGTAAATTATGATTAATTTAGCTGTATGTTGTTGAGGTTATGAGTCAAAAACTTCAGTAAAAAAAAGGTTTTTTCGATTTTTAGGTATTTTCCCACGTCTAAAATGATAATGATGCCTATGCCATTCGAAAGAATGGAAAAAAATTCACAAAATAACAATATTTTAAAGTTGGCGAAAAATTTCCAACATAATCTAAATTTTTTTTGAAAATTTCAAAAAATTTTCTGTGCTCAATTTTGAATCTAAAATTTTGAAAAAAATCAGGGTGCTTTGTATTGTTAAGATACGCCTTCAATAATTTTTTCAGATTTTTTGGAGCAATACGGCGTCTAAAAATAATTGTTTTCAAAAAAACACGTTATTTTCCAAAGCACCTAGCTCCTGGGGATCCTGTTATTTTTTAATCAACACGAAACCGTAGATTTTCTTATTTTATTATTTTAAAAATATTTTTATTACGTAAGTAGTTAGTGGCTTCGACGGCGGGTACTTGCGGACTGGTTTATCCTAAGTTTTTTCCAAAAACGTGTCTAGAAGCGCTTCCTTGCGTACGGCACCAAAGTGCCGAGCTTTTTTTAACCTTAGCGCGCTTTGAAAATCACAACCGCAACAAGCAGTTTTATAAAGGGGAAACATTTTCTATCGAATACTACAAAAATTTTATTTTTTAAACGTTAAAACGTTAAAAAAATTAATTTATTGATTTTTTTTATAAGCCTATGGCAGGGTACTTTTAATGGGACGATATTATTATATATGAAATTCAAAAAATCGTACAGAACAAAAAAATTATTTATTTAAGTATTAATTGTATTACATTCTATCGAGAACAACAAAATTTTAATTTTTTAAACGTTAAAAGAATTATTTTTTTTACTGATTTCTGAGGCAATTTAGTAAAAACGCCGAAAAACGGGGTTTTTGAGCATGCTGTAGGAAAAAAATAAGTTCTAATAGCTGATTTTGATTGTAAATGTAACAATACATATAAAAATGTAAATGATGATTAATTTAGCTGTATGTTGTTGAGTTTATGAGTCAAAAACTTCAGAAAATGCAAAAAAAAACTGTTTTTTCGATTTTTAGGTATTTTCCACGTCGAAAATGATAATATGGCATAAGCCATTCGAAGGAATGGAAAAAAATACACAAAAAAACAATATTTTAAAGTTGGCGAAAAATTTACAACATAACCTAAAATTTTTTTGAAAATTTCAAAAAATTTTCCTGCGCTCAATTTTAAAGCTAAAAATCTGAAAAAAATCAGGCAACTTTGTGTTGTTAAGATACGCATTCACTATTTTTTTCAGATTTTTTGTAGCAATACAGCGTCTGGAAAAAAATGTTTTCAAAAAAACACGTTTTTTTCCATAGCGGACCCCCCGGAGCACCTAGGGACTTGAAAATTTGGCTGAGTGAGTTTTCAATTATATATTTTCGAATGGCTAAACCCAAAACTGAATCGAGCGTGGTGCAATTTTGACCATCTTATCCCGCTATAGCCTTTAGTAAAAGTTATTAACAAATATCGATTTTTATTTATTTTGCAATTTGCGAAGCAACAAATTGACTTTTAACATTCAAAAATCGGTATTTTGAAGCTTTTTCAATGTTCTAAAAAATCAAATTTTGTATTTTTATGTCAACTAAACTCCTGGACAAAATTAACGCACCACTAATATTTTTCTCAATAATCTTTATCTATTAATAATTTACTGTACGACAAGTTGCCTATGGACCTTGTTTGACAGTGACAGTTATTATGTAAGCTAATAATAATCTTGTTTTAACAATTATTTGTACTAAACTTCGTTTTAGACTAAAAGTGAGTTAAACTTTTCATAAAAAGTGCCGATTAAAGCAAAGTGCTTGTGAGAAACAAGCTTTTTATTGTGATATTTTTCATCACATGCATGTTTGGAAGTTCATTTGCATAAAAATCAAATAAAAAAATGAACCGCCAAAGAAATTTGTCAATGGATGAGGCAGTGCGAGCATCGACTCTCCTAGATGAAGGATATTCAATGCGATACATTGCAGGTTTGTTAGGAAGACATCATTCCAGCATCAGACGCAAGGTGAGACGATATAATGAAACAGGGTCGTACCATCGAAGACCAGGGCAAGGGCGAAAACGTTGCACTAATCAAATTTATGATCGTTTTTTGAGACAACGTGCTCTCAGAGATAGGAGAGTCAAGAGCAATTTGCTAAAAAATGAACTAGCAGATGTTCGAAATGTCGCGATATCGTCTCGAACAGTTAGAAGACGTTTATATGAAGCAGAATTAAGCAACAGGAAACCGGTCAAAAAACCCTTGCTTACTAGAGAACACAGGGTTCAGAGATTAAATTTTGCAAGATTGCATCAAAATGGGACCATCGATGATTGGAAACGAGTTCTTTTCTCCGATGAGACTAGAGTAAGCCTAAAAGCTCCAGATGGTCGTGAGCGTGTCTGGCGAAGGCGAGGAGAAAGGTTTGCCAGCTGCAATATCTCTCCTAAAGTACCTTTTGGTGGTGGCTCTAAAATGTTTTGTGGGGGAATTTGTTTTGAAACTCGTACGGAGTTGGTCCCTATACGTACGAGGTCTATGAATGCCCATTATTACTTAGACAACATTATTGACGAACATGTAATGCCTTTTGCTCCGTTTCTTGGACCTAATTTTTTATTCATGCAAGACAACGCTCGTCCTCATGTGGCTCGACAGGTTATTGGCTACCTAAATCATGTTGATATTCCATTATTAGAGTGGCCACCTAACAGTCCGGACATGAATCCTATAGAGCATCTATGGGATTATCTAAAAAAAGATTCGAAGTCGTAGACCCCCTATTGCCAATCACAACCAATTCATTGAGGCTGTTATTGAAGAATATGAGAATATTCCGCAAGCTTTTGTTGAACATTTGATATCAAGCATGCCTCGACGTATAAATGCAGTCATAAGAAGTAGAGGAGGACCTACACGGTATTAGTGTTGACCCAGATGCATTTTATTGTGTTACTTTACTGATTTTTTCTTTTTGCAATTCGAAGTTATGCTAGCTTATTTACGCATTTCCGGCAATAATAAATTTTTAAAGAAACAATATGGCAAATTAGGGTCATAATAAAGTCATGTTGGACTTATTTGTAGGTGTTTATTATTATTTCAATGTAACTTAGTTTTATTTTGTGCTCATATTATAAATATTTAGATTAATTAAAGTGGTGCGTTAATTTTGTCCAGGAGTTTATTTAGCTTTTTTATGGGGTGCAAGAAAATGAAAAAATCGCGTTTTTTGCACTAAATTGTTAATAATTTAAAAACGGACGCGAACTCTAGGCAGAAAATAGGTAGGATTTCTTCCTATTTATAGGTCTACAATAACTAAAAAAGTAGTCAGCTACCTGAATATTTGAGTGTCCTGAGAAAATCCTTATTTCTCTGGACTATAGATACAATCGAAATAGACAAATGTCTCAAGTTAAAGATTTTGAAAAATATAAAAGGGATGCCCATATTCAGTACCTACGAGCTTTTTTTAGGTATATTATGATTAAATAAAGTGGTAATGCATGACGTTGTAGTTCAAACAAATAATAACTTTTTGCTAAAGTTTTGTCTTTTCAATTTCCAATTTATCCTTTGTCGTAAATAAAGCATCACATTATTAGCTGTAATAGAAAACAAACATAAACTTTTCTAATTGAATTTTAATGTCGTTAGCTCCATAATGTACTGTGACAAAAAATCTCGTAATTATCTACAAAACCATGAGTAATGATCCTAACTTTCTTGAAAAACAATTAAAATGGCAATTTATATTATAAAGTAAATATCTCTAGTAACTTTAATTATTGTTGAAGTTTAAAATATAACTGTGGCAAAAAATTAATGTAAAGATGCTAACGATACTTTGTAATAGTCGTTTTTTGCGCTCTTTCACTTGGCATGAAATCGTTAGGATGGAGAAAGAACTGATGACAATAGTTAGTGAAATGATGTCTTTATTAACCGTTTATAAAATGGATCCGCAGAATCAATAAAGACTATTATTTTCTTTTTAGTAGCATTTGGATATTTTAAATAAAAATATGTTTGAAGTCAGCCAATACCCTGTAAAGGGTACTTTGATGTTTTTACTCGGATATTAGTTTTTTGCTTGTAATCGGTATTTTTAATGATGTAGGAGTCTTTATCATGTCCATTAATTGTTTTAAAAACTATATTAGCGATTGTAGTAGCTTGGCATATTTAAATCTACTGAAGGCTTTTAATGTATTCAATAAGATGTAAGATGCGCCCTTTTAGTTTTGAAGCAGTCATGAAATAGTTAGTGATTGAACCTAAGTGCTGCTGCTAATTTTCTCTTCTTCCTTAAAGATACGAAAATGTGTTTAAGGAAGAATGTGACATATTCTCAAAAAAATAGTAAATTGCATAAAGAAATTTTTGAATTATTTATAGTTCTAATCTCGACTATTTAATTTCGACATATTTTCATTCACTTGAACCTTTATGTTAACTATATTAGTTTTTCTTTCGCATATTGTGTTTTATTATTCCAATGTTCTTCACAATATTATGCTGTATTTTCCAAGACCTAGTTTTTGATTGCTGATTTAATGCTGAGCCTTTCCATATCATATAATTATAGTGTTTATTTCTATATGTAATTATACATATACCTGGTCTATAATTAATATATTTTCTCTTATCTAGTTGAAGTATACTTATATTGATCTTGGTGATTAAAATACGTATTGGTCATTCTGAATTCATTAAAAATTTAAACAATTTAATAGAAAATATAAAATTTTATATGTACCTATACCATAATATAGAGTGATGAACGCGTTAATAACCGACAAGATAACGCAAAAGATGGAAAACATATTAAGTTGTGAGATAAAAAGAAATGAAACTATTAGAGTTAGCGAACTTTAGCGATAAAAACCTATAAATTTATATTCTATTTATTGTTCCCCACCTTTAGACGTATCGGACGAGTTTGGCAACTGTCACTGTGACAATGACAATTTTAGTTGACATACTCCTCTGATACATCTAAGGGTGGGAAACAATAAATATAATGTAAATTTATAGGTTTTTATGGCTAAATTTCCCACCTCTACCAGTTTCATTTATTTTTACCTCACAATTTAATATGTTTTCCATATTTTGCGTTATTTTGCCGGTTATCAGCGCGCTCATCATTGTACGGTAAAGTATATGGCCATCTAATATGTTAAAGTAAGTTTGTTTATTTGAAAAATGATTTTCGACGGGCAATTTTGGAAATAAATCCTGAAACAAGTCGATTTTTATTTTTAAATTATGATTTTTTGCTATATATATCATACTAGTGACGTTGTCCAGCTGGGAGTGATGACGTAATCGATAATTTTTTTAAATGAGGATAAGGGTCGTGTGCTAACTTATGTATTTGAAATGTTCTTCAATTCTCTATACAGTAATATAAAGATTAACATAATAGTTTATAATACAAGGTGCCCAAAAATTTTTTTTTAATTAAATTAATTGTCACAAAAAGAAGAATTTATGTAATTTATTTAATTCAAAGTACATGTTAGTGCCGTCAGAAAACAGAAAAAAATGTTTATTTCACAAATAAACATGCTTTTTGCTTAAGAGGTTGGATTTGTAGTTTCGGCTCTAATGCTATTTAAATGGGATTCATTTTTTTCAAATCCTGAGAACACCAATAAGTATTTTTGAAAAATTTAAACGCAGAATGAAAGATTACGTTCTTACCGAATGCCGAAAGTCCTTGCTGAAAACTTCTGTAATGTTTATCTTAACAAGTTACAGGGTTGAAAAACTAAGAGAAAATGTAGTGTGATTTTTAATTTCAAATATCTCGTTCAAAATAAACTTTTTATTTATTCTAAGGGACTTTCAGCCCTCTACAATAATTTAGTCTTTCATTCTGCGTTTTTTTTAATATGTATTAGTTTTTCACGATTTGAAAAAAATGGACACCATGTCCGTGGTGATAATTTCCAAATCGAACATTCGCTATCTTTGTCATACAACGCGCTGAGTCGAATAGAATATGATGACAAGACAGTGACAATTTTAAATATTTGACATGGCATCGGGAATATCTTGAGTTGTTGATTAAATAATATTGATAGTGTATTTGATAAATAATTGATTTAAGACGTGAACTTACTAAAAAGTTAATTGTTTGTTATTTTATGGACGATCGGAGCAGAGAATTGACCAGGATATACTCTGTGATCCAAGTAATTTGATGTTAAAGATGTTTAAAATTGTAAGCGTTCCATAGTAACAATATATTCTTAAAAAATCACTTAAACACTTTTCCTCGTTTCTCGATTGAGTATTGGTTTTTGTTGTATAGTATATAAATTATTACAAACACTGAATAAATAATTAGTGAGAAAATTATCATATTTATTAACTGAATTAATAATTTGCAATTATATAAGTAACAGTTATTCTGCTAGAACATTCAACCAAGAACATTCAAAGCCATCTCTTTAAAGTTAATGTTAAGTAGCATAATACATATCCGTACCAGTAAGACTATGAAAACAAAATTAAGACTGATAAATAGCATTATACTGCCAATAATTACATACGCATCTCTTGCATGGGGTCACATAAGTTAAAGTAACAAAAAGAAGATACAAGCGGCACACAACAACTGCCTCAGAGAAGCTGCAAACGTGCCCAGATACGTCGCCGAACGGTTCTTATTTAGAGACCTAAAACAAATAAGAGTACTGGATATTATGGAGGAAAAAGCCAGAACAAAATTTGCTGAGCTAGAAGACCACCCAAACCGGATCTTGCAAGAGATATTAAGGTATGATGTGTACCATAGATGTAAACATAGGAGACCCAAACAACAAATATTAGTAAATATATAATAAAGGCTAGATAATCGTAGCTCTATCAAAAGAAGACAACTTGCTCACCTTTGGCATCTCATTATATTTATTAATGTTGATTTTTATAATTTTCAGACATCCCTCAAAAAAAATATACAAAAAACTTCAAAACGGCTTCAGCCAATAAACAAATCAATAAAATATTAACAATAGGCGAAAGCCACAAAAAAAAATATTAGTAACAAAACCCAAAAAGGGCACGAGGGGCCCACATCCTCGAGCGCCGAGTCGCCGAACTGGACATAGCCCAGAGCGGGGACTCGGCGCCCGAGCAAGCAAAACAGATCGAAGATAAGTCACTAGAGATAGCGGGAATAGAGCGCCTCACGCTGGCCTGCATTGATCGGGGTAGGATTTCATATGGGAGTCCGTGTACCCAAGACTCCCATATGATAAGCACTTTGCTGATTGAGAGCCCCTATAGCGCATCAGAGTGCTATCGGGGGGTAAGTGGATGGTCTGGAGCATTGAAGCGGGGTGGAGTGATTCCTGCTTACGGGAGTTAATCCTCCTCGCCCCAATGAATTGTATCACCCGAATGTCATTCTCTAGGGGTGAGCAAGTCTCTCAGGCTGGGTTAAATCACTATGCTTGCTTGCTTGCGTACCAGTAAGAATTTTACTACACGTAATTTGCCGTGTAAGACAGAAAAAGTAGGGATAGCCGTAACATATATGCGAATTATGTACGGATAGCCTTAAATTAAATGTTCAAACTTCCAAGAGGAGGGTGGGTGACAGATTTTTAACATTGGATTTAAGCGAAAAACAATATTTATTTGTCAAATAAACATTTTTGCTGTTAGCTGACAGCATAAATATGTATTTTAGATTAAATAAATAACATACATGCTTCTTTTTGTCCCAATTATTTGAATTAAAAAAAAATTATGGACATCCTGTATAAAATATTATCTATCTTAATCCTTATATTACTGAATAGAAAATTAAATAACCTTTTAAATAAGCTAGCACACGATTCCTACTCTTATTTAAAAAAATCATTGATTATATCATAACGTCCAAATAGATGACGTCACTAGCATGATATAGATATTAAAAAAACCTAATTTTAAAATTAAAACCGGCCTATCTCGGGATTTTTTTTTTCAAAATCGCCCATTTGTGAAAAAATTAATGTATTCCAAGCTAAACGTGCTCACTGTATACAGGGTGTCCAGAAACTCTACCGACAAACGAAGACAGGAGATTATTCAGATAATTTTAAGATATTTTAACCTAATTCACCTAGTCCGAAAATGCTTTCTAAAGGAGCTAGAGCTCTTTGAAGATGACGTCGTGTAAGTAGTTTTTCTTAAATAACTCCAGAACGCTTATATTGAGAAAAACAAAAATTGGTACACATATTTATCTTCCAGAGATAAATCGACTCCATGCATTGCGAATTTCTATTACCGATCATAGGCGTCCGTTTTGGGTAGGGCAACAATTATTTTATCGCATAACTTTTTTATCTTTAACTTTTGAGCATTTTTGACTCTGGATTATTAAATTGTGAGATATTCTACAACTAAAAGGTACTCTTGTTTTAGGTCGATAGGATACACCGTTTTCTAGAAAAATCGATTTGAAATATTTTTCTTTTGAATTCCCAAAAAAAAATTCAAAAAAAAAACTATTTAGAAATCTGAAAACTGGTACGTTTATTTATATTTCAGAGATGAATCGATTTCATTAACTGCGAATTTCTAGTACGAGTTATATGCGTCCGCTTTGGGTAGGTCAACGGTTATTTTATCGCATAATATTTTTGTCCTTAATTTTTAAGCATTTTTGACTCTAGATTATTAAGTTATGAGGTATTCTAATACTAAAAGTTACTCTTGCTTTAAGTTGATAAAATACACCGTTTTTTTTTTGAAAATTTTTTTCAATTTTTATTCAAATTTTAAAAACGAAAAATTTTCAATTCGATTTTTCTAGAAAACCGCGTGTCCTACGGACTTAAACCAAGAGTACCTTTTAGTAGTAGAATACCTCACAATTTAATAATCCAGTGTCAAAAATGCTTAAAAGTTAAAGACAAAAAAGTTATGTGATAAAATAACCGTTGCCCTACCTAAAACGGACGCCTATGATCGGTACTAGAAATTGGCAATGGATGGAATCGATTTATCTCTGAAAGATAAAAAAACGTGCTGATTTTCGTTTTTCTAAATTGAAGCGTTCTGGAGGTATTTAAGAAAAACTAATTACAAGAAGCCACCTTCAAAGAGCTTTAGCTCCTTTAGGAAGCATTTTCGGACTAGGCGAATTGAGCTAAATTGTCTTAAAATTATCTGAAGAATCTCCTGTCTTATTGTCCTATTATCCTGTATATTTGTTATAACAAATCATTTTCCCGATGTAAAGAAACATCAGTGACTAGTCGTCTTTGTGGAGAAAACATAAATTTCAATATCCGCTAAAGTACAGTCATGTCAAAACTAGAACTTTATTAAGCCATTCCAGCAAACATAATTAAAAAGCAGAACCCCTTTCTATAAAAAATTTCCCTTTGAAGTATTTTTATTTTCCCCGTCCTAATTATTTTTCTTTTGCACCTAACTAGATGCATTGGATTAATGACGATGAAATTTAACACTTTTTTTCTTTCTTCGGCCCAAGGAAATTGCCTTACTCATTCCTTTATGCAAATCCGAATTAAAATTAATCCCCGGGTAAAAAAATCTGCGAGGAAGAGGAATGAATACATTAGGGTGATCATTTTTTATTTCATTAGGAGTAAATGTCAGTTTCTTGTTACTCATTTCTTATTCGGAAGGGTTGAAATTTTTCTTTGTTTTTTTAAGAATAGAAAATTATAATTAACCTTTTCTGGAAAATCTAATAAAGATTATACAGCTTTATTAGAAAATTTAAACAGTATTTTTCTTTCTTATATAATCAATACTGATATTATACGGACAGCTTAGTTCAGAGTTTTACTTTTAGACAAGTTATGGAGGATAAAATTCCAAAAAGATAATGAAAGCACACTGAGCATATTATAGTCCAGAAAGCCACTGCGCATCCGCTAGGAAAATATTCCGATATTCGGATTTTTTGCACAATCTTATTAAAAAGGACCCCTTTTAACAAATTTGCATGTTGCCAGGACCAAAAGTGGGTCAACAATTTTTTAAACGTTTTTTTTTGTTTTTTTTTCATAAAATTATTTTTATTGCATGCAACAAAGTTTTTTTAGGTTTTCTGTATCATTCCAAACAGAAAAGATCTTTAGTGACTTTTCTCTAACGTTGATAGTTTTGGAGATATAAGCGATTAAAAATTGAAAAATTGAGAAATCGGCCATTTTTAACCCTCAAAAACTATGTGAAAAACTGAAAATTTGAATATTACCAAGGTAGGTAGATATTCTTTAAACATCTATTGATAAAATCCCGAAGAGTTTTTTGCAATACTATATTCAAAACTCCTTTGTTTTTTAATTGCTAATGAAGCGTGCGGGACACTATTTTCCACAGTTGTATGTGTATACAGTAAGGTGAAAATGAAAGGAATAAATTCGTTATTTCGTAAATCGGCGACTTTAAGGAAAAATTCCGAATCAGGTCGATTTTTATTTTTAAGTTATGATATTCTGGCATATATGGTATACTAGTGACGTCATCCATCTGGGTGTGATGACGTAATCGATGATTTTTTTAAATGAGAATAGGGGTCGTGTGCTAGCTCATTTGACAGGTTTTTCAATTTTCCATTCAGCAATATAAACATTTACATAATTATTTATACAGGGTGTCCAAAAATGTTTTACTAAATTTAATTATTTGACAAAAAAAGAAAAACGTATGTAATTTATTTAATTCAAAATACAATCTACTGCTTCCACAAATCAGAAAATAAAGTTTATTTCACAAATAAACATTGCTTTTCGCTTAAATTAAAATTTAATGGTCAAACTTCCAAGAGGCTGGTGGCTGGCGGGAGCTGGATTGAACATTGGATTCAATCGAAAAGCAATGTTTATGTGTGAAATAAACATTTTTTAGTTTTCGGGTAACAGTAAAATGTATTTTGAATTAAATGAATTACATATATTCTTCTTTTTTTTTCAAATAATTTAATTAAAAACTTTTTTTGGACACCCTGAATAAATAATTATGTTTATATTACTGATAGAGAATTGAAGAACCTTTCAAATGAGCTAGCACACGACCCCTATTCTCATTTAAAAAAATCATGGATTACGTCATCACGCCCAGATAGATGACGTCACTAGCATACCATATATGCCAGAATATCATAACTTAAAAATAAATTTATACCACCAACCCTCTCCCCTATGTTTAACTACATCATATACTGGTCTGTTTTGTCGAACCCTTAGAGTTCCAGACGGTATGCAGGGATTTTGAGAAATGGTCGCATGTATCTTAGCTTGTATTATATATCCCTCCCGGATCAGAAAACAGTTCTATACCTCTGTCACCCACACAGTGATTTTTTATGGTACTTCCACATACTATAACAACTTTATTCTAATATAACTGATAACTTTAAATAAAAATACAACTGCTTTCCTAAGCCCTAGATATCACATATAAAGGGTTTGATAACGTTTATTAAGTTTTCCGTATTATGTCTAATGTGGTTTGCCTACTTCTTTCATTACAATATTTTAACATTTACATCAAGTCTATTTCAATTTTAATAGACTATTTTCCACAGTGGGAACGACTGTTTTTATTGTTATTAATTTAACAAATTTTACAATAAATACCACAAAACAACAGGGAAATTATAACTTCCTGTGGAAATGTCATTCCTGTCATGTCACCATTCAGAATTTCCGTTATCAAAATCACTTGCTTCCATACAGCCATGATGTGAACTTGTCAGATTGAGCTCATTGGTACCTCGGGCGTAAAACATTGGATATTTTACGCATCCATGTTATAAATCACATCTTCTTCATATGTTCCTATGACGGATCAATTGCAAAGGGTTTTTACCCAAATATTTTTACTTTGGTGGTTAGCATGTAGATTCTAAGTGAGTATAACCTATAACTTTTTATAACCTTAGTCAACATTTTAAATACTTTGCATCATTTCATCTGGTTGTACACATTTTAGGATTACACTGATGATGATCGGTCAACCATCGAAAACTAGTTCTGTCTTTGATGTAGCCCTGTATAGGGATTTTAACAAATATACCTTTTATAAAGGATTTTATGTTTTTGTAATGGTATACAGCCAACTACAGGAAATTTTTCCTCGTGAATTTTAATTTCCTACATGACATCATTTTTTTTAATTTTGGCACAAAATTAAAATTGTTTAGCATATTTGAAATTTTTAAAACACGTTTAAAAAAAACGTGACCGAACGTAACGCCGAAAAAAACTTTTAAATTAAATATGAATCATAAATGATAAAAACAAAATATTGTTTTAATCATTTTATTATTTTTATTCTTTCTTACATACCTAATTTAAAAAGTGTTGGACATATTATACTTCACAGCAATTAATTTGAGTATTTATTAAGGACAAACAAAATAAATGATTCCAATATTCTATATATTATCTATCCAATAGTTTTGAAATATGTTAGAAAAAATAAGTCATAAAATTAAAGATATTTTTTAATATTTCAAGAAATGTAGTCCTTATAATGTATAATCATATTTTTTGTTGCAGCATAAAATACCTTAATAAACCAAAGAAATGAACAGTCAAACGTGAAAATCGACCGAAAAACATCGAAAATATCATGGAAAACACACAAATGTAAAATAATATAACAGATAATTTTTAATATATCGTCAAAAACGTAAAGTAGTAATATTAGATCATGTTGATTTGGAACCTCCTGCAAAATTTTATAGTTTTGTGAGATTGTAATGAACAGTTTTCCAGCCAACAAACAGGACGATGCGGTTCTATTAAATGCCAGCAAGACGCCCCGATTTAACTCCTCTAGACTTAAGATTATAATACCATATATGCTGTATTATATAATAAGCATAGCTATACAGGGTGTTAGTAAATAAGTATGAAAAATTTTAAGGGCTAATTCTACATGAAAAATTAATACCAGTTTGCTCTATAAACATATGTCCGCAAATGCTTAGTTTCGGAGATACGGGGTGTTGAAATTTTTGTTTCAAACTGCCAATTTATTTATTGCTCTAAGACCAGTTGAGCTATGAAAATGAAATTTGGTGAGTTTTAGGAGGTAGTTATTATGAATTTTTTGACATACAATTTAGAATTTTGTATTTATCATTGGCGCGCCTACGGGCAATGGTCTGAATTTGTTTAAAGAAAAAAATAGTACGCCACTGAGATATTTCGAATTAAAAATTATTTTTAAATTCCACGTCTAATTTATGATAAAAAACCTTTATTGCCTTTTTTTCATATGATGCACCGTTTTTATGCAGAAAAATAAAACATCTTGGCGCGTATTTTTCATTTCTTAATACATCATCAAGAACTATCCAATATAATAATACTAAACTACAACAATAACAGAAAATATTACTAATAAGATTTCAACTAGGTGCAAAGATGCAAGAAATGTTTAAAATTATCTCCTTTACAGATAACAGAAGAATTTTATATTCATCATTGGCGCGCGTACGGGTAATGGTCTGAATTTTTTGAAGAAAAAAATAGTACTCCACTGAGATATGTCAAACTAAAAATCATTTTTGAATTCCTCGTTCAATTTACGACAAAAAATTTTTCTTTCCTCTTTTTCATACGAGGCGCCGTTTTTATACAAAAAAATAAAACATCTTAACGCTTACCAAGTATTTAAGGTAATTTCATTATGCATAGAAACTTAGTTCAAATACTTTGTAAACGTTAAGATGTTTAATTTTTTTGCATAAAAACGGCGTCGCATATGAAAAAGAGGCAATAAAGACTTTTTGTAGTCAATTGAACGAGGAATTCAAAAATGATTTTTAGTTTGACATATCTCAGTGGCGTACTATTTTTTTCTTCAAAAAATTCAGACCATTACCCGTACGCGCGCCAATGATGAATATAAAATTCTTCTGTTACCTGTAAAGGAGATCATTTTAAACATTTCTTGCAGCTTTGCACCTAGTTGAAATGGTATTAGTAATATTTTCTGTTATTGTTCTAGTTTAGTATTATTATATTGGATAGTTCTTGATGATGTATTAAGAAATGAAAAATATGCGCCAAGATGTTTTATTTTTCTGCATAAAAACGGTGCATCATATGAAAAAAAGGCAAGAAAGGTTTTTATCATAAATTAGACGTGGAATTTAAAAATAATTTCTAATTCGAAATATCTCAGTGGCGTACTATTTTTTTCTTTAAAATAATTCAGACCATTGCCCGTAGGCGCCCCAATGATGAATACAAAATTCTTAATTGTATGTCATAAAATTCGTAATAACTACCTCCTAAAACTCATTAAATTTCACTTTCATAGCTTAACTGGTCTTAGAGCAATAAATAAATTGGCAGTTTGAAATAAAAATTTCAACACCCCATATCTCCGAAACTAAGCATTTGCGGACATATATGTTTATAGAGCAAACTGGCATTAATTTTTCATGTAGAATTTACCCTTAAAATTTTTCATACTTATTTACTAACACCCTGTATAGTGCTATATAATAGTGCATAGCTATACATTAATGTTGCATACATCTGACTGGGTTCAAAATGTTCACCGTAATTGCGAACAGCGACTTAACAGTGAAAATTATTAATAATAAAAAACAGTATACTGGTACAGTTTTATTTGAAACAGGAATTGCATTGAAAACATATTAATTTTATAATTCCTCCAAGCGCCTATCATCAATGAGGGCAGAAAATCGACTCTAATGGATCCCATTAAACTTTTTTAGGGAAGAACATAGGAAATGAGATCGTGCAAAGTGCAGAGGGGGCGGGCAAGTGCATCGCCCGCACCCCCGTTTTATCGAAATTCTGGCCAGCACTAGCAATCAGTTTAATGAATGGTCTTGCCTTAATTAATGAATCTGTCTTGCTAATCTCTTAGACGGAGCGGTCGTGAAGACTGAATTGGCCCTCGGAATGAGTAGATTGATAATGTGATTAATTTTTGTATATTGCAGGAGAGAAATAGATCCTTCGATTTTTAATAAATTGGATTCGAACGTGATTCATACAGGAACGAAGTCTAAGAAGGTGGTTTAAAATTAAAAGGAAAAATAAATGCACACCAAGAAAATCGCTTCAATGCGATATTTTTCTTTTACAGAATGTTAGTGGGAAAGGTTCTGAAACTGTTTTCTTATGACATGTCAAATTTAAAATATTGTGTGTATGTATATGGGATTAATGCCCGGTTGCACCAACAGATCTTAAGCTTAAGTCGAGAATATCATAAGAATTAATAGAATATAATTATAATATATTAAAATAAGAATACCATAATACAGAGTGAGTTTTATGTATGGAAACACTCAATTATCTCGAAAACGGCTTGCATAATTTTTATAGGTTTTGGTAGGTAGGGGCTTTCTAATGCTGTCGATATTATAGTTCTAATTACATTGTTGTCAGATCTTCCATTTTTCTGGAAATCTAATGAACTTTCTTATTTCAAATAAAATACCCTATATATTTTTTGCGTTTTGAAGTCCTTAAGAGATACTGATTATTTTTCATGTTATATTCCCTATACCTAAATGCCATAATTTCGGAGTTATTGCTACATTTTTTAAAATAATAATTTAAACAAATTATACAAATCAATGTTTCCGGCCCGGATAGACATTATTTTAGGTGCTTTGGATCACTGGGAACAAAAAAGTTTTTTCCTAATTTTTCTGTAAAGTTAATCGTTTTCGAGTAATAAACAATTAAAACTGAAAAAAAATCGAATAATGACGATTTTCAAGGTTCAAAAACACATGTAAAAATATAATTTTTGAAATTACAAAGTACATAAATTCAAGTACAACTTTTTTTCTAATAGCTTGCCATAATACTTTTTGGCTCATTTTACTCTAAAATATTGTTTTTCAAGTTTTAATGAAGTGCATATTATGAGAGGACGAGCGATCAGGCTGCATTAACAACTAAAAATCAATGTTTTAAAATGAAACAATCTCAAATTACTTATAGTCTAAGAGCTAGTGAACCCTCCGACTAACGGTCGTCCTGTAAGGCTAAAAATTTTTCTAGTGATAATTCATAGCACACCAAGGCTAAAAACCATGACCTGGCAGGCCTCAGCGGTGCACGTGTATCTACCAGGTAAATCGAAAAGTGCAAATTTAGGGGGTAAAATAAACTTTCTCCTGTAAGGTTTAAGTTTAAGTATGTGTTTGAGTAAGTCATTTAGAAGAAATGTGTACAATGACAGGCGATTCTGAAGAGAATAAGACCTTGCCAGGCGAGGGGAAAGATTAGGGGTTTTTCCTAAAATTATTCTTTTTGCATCGAACAAATTTTTTTTAGGTTTTTTGAATAATTCCAAACAGAAAACGTCCTTAGTAATTTTTCTCTTAAGTTAATAGTTTTTGTTATATGAGCGATTGAAAATTTTGAAAATTGAGAAATAGGCCATTTTTAACTCTAAATCGGACATTTGTCTAAAAATTTCAATGTTTCCAGGGTACGCAGATATTCTTTAAACATTTATTGATGAAATCCCGAAGAGCTTTTTGCAATAAAATATCGAGAACCCCTTTGTTTTTTTAATTGCTAATCAAGCGTGTGCGACACTGTAGTATAAGTGAGGACGTTTGAGTTTGCATAAATTCATTATCTCGAGAATGGGCAAATTTCAAGAGAAATCCTCAGATAGGTCGATTTTTATTTTTGAATTAGGACTTTTTGGCATATATATAATACTAGTGACGTCATCCATCTAGGCGTGATGACGTAATCGATGATTTTTTTAAATAAGAGTAGGGGTTGTGTGATAGCTCATTTGAAAGGTTATTTAATTCTCTATTCAGTAATATAAACATTAACATAATTATTTATACAGGGTGTACAAAAAAAATTTTCTTCTATTTGTCAAATTTAATCAAAGTTAATTTAATAAAAAAAATTTTTTTGTACACCCTGTATAAATAATTATGCTAATGTTTATATTAGTGAATAGAAAATTTAATAACCTTTCAAATGGGCTGTCACACAACCCCTACTCTCATTTAAAAAAATCATCGATTACGTCATCACGCTCAGATGGATGACGTCACTAGTATTATATATATGCCAAAAAGTCCTAATTTAAAAATAAAAATTGAACTGTCTGAGGATTTCTCTTGAAATTTGCCCATTCTCGAGATAATGAATTTATGCAAACTCAAACGTCCTCACTTATACTACAGTGTCGCACCTGCTTGATTAGCAATTAAAAAAACAAAGGAGTTTTCGATATTTTATTGCAAAAAACTCTTCGGAATTTCATCAATCAATGTTTAAAGAATATCTACGTATCTTGGCAACATTGAAATTTTTAGAAAAATGTCCGATTTAGGGTTAAAAATGGCCGATTTCGCAATTTTCAAAATTTTCAATCGCTTATATAACAAAAACTAATAACTTAAGAGTAAAATCACTAAAGACGTTTTCTGTTTGGAATGATTCAAAAAACCTAAAAAGATTTGTTCGATGCAAAAAGAATAATTTTAGGAAAAACCCCTAATCTTTCGCCTCGCCTGGCAAGGTCTTATGCTCTTCAGAATCGCCTGTCATTGTACACATTTCTTCTGAATGACTTACTCAAACACATACTTAAATTTAAACCTTACATGGGAAAGTTTACTTTACCCCCTAAATTTGCACTTTTCGATCCACCTGGTAGATGCACGTGCACCGCTGAGGCCTGCAGGTCATGGTTTTTAGCCTTGGTGTGCTATGAATTATCACTAGAAAAATTTCTAGCCTTACAGGACGACCGTTAGTCGACCACTAGCTCTTAGACTATTATCGGTAGCTCATAAAATAAGGCATCAGCTTGAATTTGGGTACTTTGCAGTTTCAAAAATAATATTGTTAATTTGTGTTCTTGAACCTTGAAAATCGTCATTATTCGATTTTTTTCAGTTTTAAATTATTGTTTATAACTCAGAAACGATTAATTTTAGAGAAAAATTACAAAAGATCTTTTTTGTCCCAATGATCCTAACAACCTAAAATAGTGTTTACCCGGGCCGATAAAATTGATTTTTATAATTTGTTTAAATTTTTTTTAAATAAATGTAGCAATAACTCCGAAATTATGGCATTTACGTATAGGGAATATAACATGAAAAATAATCAGTATTTCTTAAAGACTTCAAAACACAAAAAATATACAGGGTATTCCATTTGAAATAAGAAAGTTCATGAGGTTTCCAGAAAAGCGGAAAATATGACAATTTAATTAGCACTATAATATCGACCGCATTAGAAAACCCCGATCTACCAAAATCCATAAAAATCGGGCAAGCCGTTTTCGAGATAATTGAGTGTTTCCATACATAAAACTCACTCTGTATAATAATAGATATAATTGATAATAAGGTAAGAATCTAAAATTATGGTGCAACGTAAGTGATACTCAAGGAGGCCCTATCTATAACTAGAGCTTAGCTAAGCTGGAGCTTAAGATCTGTTGGTGCAACCAGGCATTAGCCACACATAATTGTAGTGAAAATACATTTTTAACTAATAACTGACGTTTCGATTTTCCCTCTCAAAATCGTTTTCAATGAAGTTGAGTTGTTTATAACTCTTTATTTATTTATAATCTACATCATTACCGGGCACCTTGTTCTATAATTTCTGTGCTCTGTGGGTAAATAGAGTTAAGTCCTAAAACACTGTTTTGAGATAAACGCGTTTAAAGTTTGCAATAATCTGTTCGAGTTATACTTTTGAAGTTTTTAGAAGAATGTATTCTTCAAAATTCTTTTAAATACTTTAGATCAATTTAATAGTTATTTCTCTCAATAATATAATCAATAGATAATATAAACAAATCATATAAGTATTATAAAAAATATAATAAACTTTTTCTTACATGGACTTAACACAATTTGCACAAATATCATGAACTTAACACGCTTAACGCATAACACAAACTATTACAAAAAGTATAAAAAATAATATTTTATAATAATAATGGGAATTCTTAAGGCAAACGTAGCAGGTTTTAATAAATAATAGGACAAGAACATTTAGCAAGACAAAACATCCGTTTATTCATCAGAAACCAAGTAAGTAATAATCTAAGTAGATAAGTAAAACAATACCAAAAATAAAGAAAAAGTATATAGAAAACAAATTAATATTTTTTTAAGTTTTATTATTTAGTATTTACGTTTTTCCCTTCTTCCTGCCAGTTTGCTTTGTTGATTTATTTTCTTGGCAACTGTCATTTTTTTCGTGGTTTTCATGTTTACTTTCTTTTTTTGTCAACTAGTTGCACTATGTCTTCATTTTTTTCATAAGGAATTTCATCAGGGTAGGTATCATCTGCTTTATTTGAGGATATTAAGTCTTTATAGAATTGGTGAAATACTGGTGAAATGTATGGAAACAGGTCGAGGAGGCCATTTTTTTTTCTTCTTAGGTATAGGACTTTGTCCTGAGTAACGTAAACTAGGGTCCATTTTGCTAATGGTTTCTTTGCCTCTTCTTTTGAAACTAATGCATTGAAACGGTTGATTAAAGTCTAAGGAATTCTTATAGAAAATTATTCCAGGCTTGTTTATGAAAACTGTACATCTTTCCAGCTAAAATTGTTTCCAACATCATCTTTTCGCTGCTGAAGGTCGGTTTTTAGCAGCTTAACAAAGTCAAAAAAGCTATCTTGATTCATCTCCTTCACCACGAAAGGGCGTTTCTTACCAGTGCTTTGTATGAGTTGGGGATGGTGAATGTTTCCAGCAAAAGCTGTTTTATTTTTTTTTAATTGGGGCATAATATGATGTCTCATACTTCATGTGCGTGTGTCCAGGTACTAAAAATTTATGATTAATTTCTTCCAAGTTAGGAGAATCTTGCAGGGCTACCATACACATAGCAGCTACATGAATATTCTTGTTTTGACCATTTGATTTGAGTACATGGTCAAACTTTTCGCAACAGGCTTTAAAGCTTCAGAAATAAATTTGTGTACACATGAGCCAACTTCATTAGCACCTCTGCCAGCTACACCTTCATGCCAAAGGTAACAGTAAGTTGTGCCGTCACTGCAGTCGTAGACTGGTAGATTGAAAGTCCAAAGTTGGCGTTTGTAGAAGGCTACAGAACTATGCACGAGTGGAGTGGTAAGGCATTGCTGCATGTCAAATGTCATAGTTTTGGTTGAATCGTTAACTTTTGAATTTTCTTTGTCTAGCTTTTTAGACTCATACGCATACTCCGCGTTATCAAGGTGGTAATTTTTTTATATTAAAACTCCTGGTTTTCATTCTCGGAACATATTTTAAGTTGCATGTCTAGCCCATCACATTTTGAACAGGTATCTACTTTAGGCTTCTTAATTTTTAAATTTAAGTTGTGGAACTCTTTACAAAACTTAGTATAGCTTACCGGTTTTGAACTGGTTTTAGATAGGTTACGCTTGTATTCTTCATATTTATAGTGTCACTATCGTCAAATGTGGAGAAACAAATTTTTTCCCATAATCTCATCTTGAGTAGTGGCGTTCATAAGCTAGGATTCCAATTAAAAATTGATTTATTTTATTCCTTTCTTATTTAGTTACAAAGGTTTTTCTAAAATTTCCTCTTTCATCCGGATGGATTATGACCGAAGATGATTTATTCTTGTGAATAATAGTTTCTAGGTATATCCGTATTTCGCCAAATACTTTTAGTAAAATAGACAAATCAGCTTTAATGGCGCGCGGCGTACAGAGAGTCAACGTAATAACTTATTAGTCCACAGTGTGTTAAGTCGCAAAAGTGTGGGACTTAACACACTGAGTCTTCCTGTTTCTTAAATAATATTTAGTGTAAAGAGTGATATGTCTATGTTCAGGACTTGACACGCTTTACACAGTTAATATTTATCGCTTTTCATTTGTGAAAAATGAATATCTCAGTTTAGGACGGAATTGGACTTGACAAATTATACACACATGTAGATATCAAATTCTAACATACAGATAGTGCATTGGCTAATTTCGACCATTTTTGGACTTAACTCACTTTACGCTCTGAGCACAGATTTATGCTTTAGTTTTGAAGTGAGACTTGGGACCAGGCTATATCCAGTCTTCTTCTGACATGATCATTGTCGAATAATTCCTTAACTAACTCATTTTGGTGGCGAACGGTACGTTAATTCTGTAAGTTGTAGTGAAGTAGGTATTTGTTTACTTACGTACCATGGTGCATCCACTTTCAATCTTAAAACTTTAGGCTGAAAGCTTTGGATGATATTCAGCGACGTTGGCCTTGCACAGCCCCACATAGGTGTAGTCTGTAGTACCAGACAGATTTGAGTGTGGAATTGTATAGAAGAATTTTATTTTGGATATTGAGTTTTGATTGGCGTCTATAGAGCCAATACATGTGCCGTAATTTTAAGTCGACCTGTCTTCTTTTCGTCTATAGCAATAAGCTTGTTCTAGGTAAAACGTTGGTCAAGGTATCTAGTGTCTGCTACTGTTGGTAATTTACATTATCCATTCTTAAAGGTGAGCATGTGTTTTGGCGGTTGCTAAATGTTATTTGAGTTGATTTTGTTTGGTTGTATTTGTTCGTTATTTTGTGTACAAATTACAATGTATGTCTACATGATGCTACAGGTCTTATGAGCCTTGTAGGGAATCTTCATTTACAACTAGTATTGCTATGTCGTTATCAAAGGATGCGGAAGGTGATGTGACCGTTTAGGCCCAATGGTCAGCAAACAAAAAATAGCAGTTGTTGCCTTTACAAAAAGAAGCACTAAAAGAACTACATCACTAGCAATTAGTTAAATGAATGATTTTGCCCTAATTACTGAATCCCAAAACACGAATTGGTGGAAGACGCTCTGTGGTTGTGGTTCGTTCAAGAACGAAGACGAGGAACACCGTTAAGTGGACCAATCCTAAAAGAGAGGGCTATGATCTTGCACTCAAAGCTTCAACCAGAAGAGGTGTTCTTGGTTAGTGAGGGATGGCTTTCCCGATGGAAAAAGAGACACGGAGTCCATTTTATTGGTGTTTGTGGTGAGAAGCTGTCAGCGACCCAACAGCGGCCAAAAATTTCTCTGCAAAATTTTAAAAAATCATTGGTGACCAAAACTTGAGTTCAGAGCAAATCTAGAACATCGGCGAAACTGGGTTAAATTTTAGACTTCTGTCCAGTAAAACCTTTGCCACCCCACAAAAAACATCTGCAAGTGTGTGATTCGCCAAGAAAATGAGAAGGATTACGACGCAGATGCTGCTGAGAATGAAGAGGAAGATGAAAAAATAAAATGAGCCACGCTGAAGGCAAAGCAGCTTTGCAACTGGCAGCTACCTACGTCGAAAAGCAAAAAGAAACAATTGCCATCGATGTAATGATTATTAAAAGTGGCGTGACTTTGCACATCATAAATCATTAGAAAAGAAAATTAAAAAAAAATGACCGACTTTTTTAAGTGTTTAAGAAGAAGAAGCCAAGCCACCAATGTGCAATAATATTTTTTAAATTTTATTAGGCCTAGAGTTTTGTAAGTATTGTTTTATAGTATTTTTGTAACAGTCTATCTTTTCATATAGTTAAATATAAAATATGTCAGAGTATTCCTCTGTGTTGTCTTCTACTTAATGTACAAGTGTTTTGTTTTTGCTAGATCCATACAAACAATAAATGGGTATTTTTTAGAAAAGCATCGGTTAGTTCGGCCACTTTTAAGTTCGGCCACTTTTAAGTTCGGCCTAGGGTCCGGTCCAGAGGTGGCCGAACTTACGGGAGTCTACTGTATAATAAAGCCACTATCGAAGCTGTGGAGCGTTATTAAAAAGACATGATTGTACAGGTTGTCTGAAATCACATAGGGAAACAGATATGAAATGTTGCAGTGTAACCTTTGAATTTGACTATTAATCATTCTATACATACTTTTACGTTTATTTAAAACAAATAAAAGAACAGAATAAATATTTATCAATCAAATTTTAACTTAACACAAACAGAATAAATTGGATACAAACAGTCAGTTTTTAATAATAATATAAATAGTCCATTCTTTCACGGTTTTTGCTCTAAATTTTAAAGAACCGCTTGGATTGACATGAAATTTGGCATACATATAGCTTACATGTCAAAGAAAAAAAGTGATATTGTGCCGATGTGTGCTTTTGCCCTGGGGGTGACTTTCACCCCCTCTTGAGGGTGAAAAAATATATTGTTCTGAAGCTATAATATATAATATATGAAAAAATATATGTCAAAAATAAGTCCGAAAATGGGTAAATTGACTAATTTTAAGTAACTTTTGTTCTATAGAGCTTTTTCGCCAAGTTAACACTTTTCGATTTATTTGCGAGTGAATATGTCCATTTTTCAGCAAAATAACCACATTTTTAGACGGCTTTTTGCAAATAACTCGAAAAGTAAGTATTTTGTCGAAAAAAACGTTCTTAGGAAATATATAGCCTATAAAAAAGTAAAAAAAATGGTGTACGCGTTAGGTCTCTGGATCTCGTAAAACCAGAGTTATAGCCAATGAAAAATAGATTCATATTCACCAAATTTCAAATAGAATATTTCGACGTGAAATATCCAAAAAATTAAGCAATTTTTGGGGAAAACTCATTATAACATTTTTATAAGTGTTTAAAAAAGCTTTATTTCTGTTTTTACAAAAAGTTTCTAGCATTAAATTTAAGCAAGTTACGCTCAAAATAAAGTTGGTCCCTTTTGTTTTTGCAAAAAGAAATCGGGAAGACCACCCCCGAATTAGCAACTTAAATGAAATTAATCGTTACCGCTCCACAAATTATTTTACTTATGTTGTGTTTATATGATCTGTAAGTTTCATCGATTCAAAGTGCTTATTTTCGAAAAAATTTGGTTTCAAAGTAAAATTTTTAAAAATTTAAATTTTGAAAAATATGTTTTTTTTCAAAATAACTTAAAAATTGTTAGAGATACCAAAAATATCGAAAAACAAAAAAAGTCAGATTTGCTTTTCTGAATATCATATATTTTTTTGTTTTTCTGTTAGACAAAATTGATTAAGATTTGGTGTTTCTAAATTTGCATACATTCGTGATCAGTGACTCGTTCAACCCCTTTTAACTACAGCCCTTTCAATAATAAGGACTTTGAACCGATGAAACTTACAAATCATATAAACAATATATACACGAGTCAAGAAACTTGTGAAGTCGTAACGATTAAGTTCATTTAAGATACTAATTAGGGGGTGATTTTATCGATTTTTTTACCAGAATCAAAAGGGACTAACTTTGTTTTGAGCGTAACTTGTTTAATTTTGATGCTAGCAATTTTTTTTATAAAACAAAAATGAATCTTTTTAAACACTTTAAATAAGTTGTAATGAGTTTTCCCCGAAATGTGCTTCATTTTTGGTTATTTCACGTTAAAGTATTCCATTTGGAATTTGACGAATATGAACCTATTTTTCATTGGCTATAACTCTGCTTCTACTAGGTGTAGAGACGTGATATATACACCATTCTTTAAAATTTTTTACAGGCTATATTTTTGCTAAGAATGTTTTTTCGACAAAATTCTTACTATTTGAGTTATTTGCGAAAAACCGTCTAAACGCGTGGTTATTTTGTTGAAAAAATGAACATATTCACTGCCAAATAACTCGAAAAGTATTGACTTAGTGAAAAACCTCTATAGAACAAAAGTTACTTAAAATTAGCCAGTTTATCCTTTTTCTGACTTTTTTTGAACGAATATTGTTTCACCCCCAAAAGGGGGTGAAAACCACCCCCAGGGCAAAAGCACATATCGGCACAATATCACTTTTTTTCTTTGACTTATTAGCTATGTGTATGCCAAATTTCATGTCAATCCAAGCGGTTCTTTAAAATTTAGAGGTTTTGCAATATTTTACCGTTAAAGAACGGACTAAAACTAAATAATTGCCTTAAAAATAATTACAAGTGTCGTCAAAATATTATAGGATAACAAGCAATATAATGATTTTATAAAACGAGCAGAATAAGGTGCTCCTACATCCAAAACTTTTCCAAAACAACAGTAATTTCGATTCCGAATTACCAATAACTTTGAACTTAATGCTGTTGACAATATTAAGAATTCTTGTGTTCTACAACAATTGTCAAAAATTAAGATTGAATTTGAGTACATCTCGAATTTCAAAACAACCAATAATGTCGTTTTCGTAACTTTAACAGGGAATTACGCAAGATCCAAATATAAAAATAAAATAATAAATTTTAAGTGTAAGAGGCAGACTAAAATAGGCACTTCTTAGGTATACTTTTGGGCACTATGTAATTTATAAAATGTAAACAATAGAAAAAATGTATTGTATTTATTAGGGTAACTCGTAACAATGACCGACATTCCTAAATTTCTAAACGAGAGCAATTAGTGCAAAAAAATATACGGCAAACCGGCGGATTTAAAAATAATCACAGTATAAAAAAGGTAATCACTCACGTGAATTAATCAAGTGAATTGATTTTTTTTTCTTCACTAACTTTGGTCGCCGCCCGTGTTTCGCGTCTATATATTATTATACGTTTGACAATAGATCTTTAGATTTTGATTTTTGATGTACCCGTTAAATTTTCGATTTTATAAGGTTATCCAGTGCATACAGACATAGATCAGCTTGCAGCCTGGATTCTGCTTTTTAATTCTTCATTGATATAATTCTCTTCTTCTTCTTCTTCTTCTTCATGTGCCGTGCTCGATTATCGAGCGTTGGCTATCAAATTGGCTATAGCAATTTTGTTAACGGCAGCTCGGAAAAGGGATGCAGAGGATTTGTTAAACCGCTCTCTCAGGTTTTTAAGCCATGACGTTCTTCTTTGACCTGGCCGTCTTCTTCCGTCTACCTTGCCTTGTATTATTAAATGGAGTATATTATATCTCTCTGGGTGTAGCATAACATGACCAAAATAAGTTTTCGATTTTTAACTGTTCTGACGACTTCCGTGACTTTTCATATCCGGTGCAAAACAACTTACGAACTCTATCCACCCAACTTATTCGTAGGATTCTCCGGTATACCCAGATTTCAAAGGCTTTTACTTTCTTAAAAAGAGTATCTGTATCCAACCTTCGACACCGTACAAAAGAGTAGATAACAAATAACATCTCAGTAATCTAATTTTAAGATTCAAAGTAATGTTGTTTAAACTTACACATACAAGTTACTTTATTTTAAAGAATGCAGCTCTGGCCTTCTCTATACATATTCTTATTTCTTTACTCATGTCTCAGTTCTCATTTAGATTACAACCAAGGTAGGTGATACTGTTAGTTCTCTCTAATTGTTAACCATAAGCTGTTACTACTTCCGGTTGTATTGGCCTCTTACTGACAACCATCACCTTGGTCTTTGCGGTGTTTAGCTTGAGGCCATATTCATCACACGTTGTGGTAATCCTATTAATCAGATGTTGAAGTTATTCATAATTGCTCGCAATTAACACCATGTCATTCGCGTGTCTCAAACTGTTAATATTGACGCCATTCATTTTGATACCACATTGAGCATTATCCACTGCTTTATTTATTGAAAACAAACTCAGAATAGATGTTAAATATTAGTGGGGACAAAATGTAGCCCTGTATTACTCCTCTTCGTATTTGAAGTTCTTCAGACGTGTCCCGGTCAGTCCTGATGTTTGCACGTTGATTCCAGTAAAGATTTTTGATAATGCATAGGTCTTTATTATCAATACCCATTTTCTGAAGAATAGCAATCATTTCAGTATATTTTACTCGATCAAAGGCCTTCTCAAAGTCAATGAAACACAAATTGAAGAGTCTCAGATGCAGAATCCACCAAAAATGGTAAATAGTTATTTAAATCTGAGACTATTCGTGTTGAAAGTTTTTTCTGGTACATCCTTAATCTGCGACTTTTTCAATTAATAAGACCGCATACGACGAATATAGAAAACGAAAAGGAAACGATCACATTCCGTTTTCATTCGCCTAGGAAAAAAAGGACAGAAGAGGAACTTTCAGTACTCAAATTCGAGTAAAGATAGAAAAATAATGAATGATGGTTTTGCTTGTTTTCGATTCAGAGGGATGCACACCCGCTGGACAGGCTGTTTCTACCATTGCAGGCGTCATCAGCAGCGTTCGTTAGCGTGCACTCCTCTGAAGAGGAGTGCACGTTTCCTTTTCGTTTTCTGTATTTGTCGTCTGCGGTCTTATTAATTGAAAAGGTCGCAGATTAAGGATGTACCAGAAAGAACTTTCAACACGAATAGTCTAAGATTTAAATAACTATTTACCATTTTTGGTGGATTCTGCATCTGAGACTCTTCAATTTGTTAAGAGATATCGCTGTATCGCGTCCTAATGGGGATTTTGAATTATCTTTCAGATTCCCTTTAAATTGATGGTCCGGCTGTTTTTCGATTCAGAGGAGTGCACGCTAACGAACGCGGCTGATGACGCCTGCAATGGTAGAAACAGCCTGTCCAGCGGGTGTGCATCCCTCTGAATCGAAAACAAGCAAAACCATCATTTTTTATTTTTTAATGAAACACATACAAAACGGATGTCCGACATCTCTGCATCTCTGTACCATAACCTGAATACTAAACAGTGCTTCTGTGGTCCCAGCATATCATTCTCAGCCATAATTATTGCTCCTAGATATTTGAAACGTTTAACTATTTAACTCGTATCTGCCACTTCGGCCCGTTCTATTTATGCACAATTATTTCGTTTCTGTAACTCCCTCAATCTTATTGAAAAATAATTTTTGCACAGGATAGAGTTTTTAAGAGATCGATGTCATCCGTACAAACCAGCAGAAACTTAAGAGCTTGGGCCGTTAGCAGTTTGAACTCTTTGTATTTAATTCGATTGTCACCATCTTTTCTAAAACGAGATTAAAACATATCGGTTAAAGGGCGTAATCTTGGATTCAGTCCATTGTTTATTTAAAAATTGAAGAATAGTTTATTTTTCACCCGTACTTTAAATACTTCATCCTCAATGCAACCTTGCTTAATCTGTATGAGATTCTTGGGTATTGATAGCTACGCCATCGCATTCTATGCTTGATTTGTCTGTCTCTAGAAGCTGTCTAAGTACCACCAGTTGGTCGATTGTGGATTTGTTTGCCCTAAAACCAGCCTATTAATCTTCCAATATTATTTTCAGCCTAATTTAATAATCTGCTAAGAAGAAAATTTGATAAGATTGTGAAAGCTCTGTTAATTAATGATATTCTTCTGTAGTTAATACATTTTCATTGTGTCACCTTTTTTTGTGAATGGGCACTATAGTGATTTCCTTCAATGTTTTGTTAGTTAGGTATTTGGTAATGGAGTGCTTCTCCCCCATACTTTAGAAGTTCCACTGGTAATTCATCACTATCTGGTGCTATTTGGTTTTAAATTTTTCCTTTATTCCGTTGGGTTCGTTTATACCCGTTATCACGTAAATTTCTTCTTTGATACTGTTGGTATTATATTTAGATGGTTCTTAAACAATGTTTCCATTCTCCAATTAATTTTTTATCTTCCCGTATCAACTGGTCTTCGCTATTCTTTACTGTTGGAGCAGAGTTGGTCCTATAATTTATTTTCTCTAAAAGATTGTTCTATAGAACTCTATATAATCAGGTTTAACTCGATTTTTTTTCAGTTACTTCAGCTTTTTGCTGATCACCTTTCCTTTTCTTTGTTCATATTATATTAATCTTTTTGTTTCTTTTCGGCAGTCATCCTCCTTCTTTCACCCTTCTTATTTTCGGTTATGCGTTGTTGTAACAAACTTTTCCTTATTGCTTGCCTTTTCTCTAGTTAATTTCGACAGTGTTCGTCTTACCACATTTTCTTCATTCTTTTACTTTTTTCAAATATCTTACCCGGCACTTGAGTATCTCCCAGAGGAGTATTTATTTTATTACATTATGTTTGTAAGTTCAGGGTTTGTTCAATTTCTTCTCTACATGTTTGCTGTTTTGTTTCATTCGTCAGTTCACTCATGTTCCATTGTGAGAATCCCTTTGACTTACTGTATTTGTGTGTAGATGTCGTGGATTTCACTTCTGCTCTAGCTAAGTAATGATCTGTGTCCATCCATATAGTATATTCCTCTGGGGCGTCCTACATCTAGGATGTTGCTTCCATCCATGACCAGTATCTACGATTATAATAATGAATTTAATCCCGTGGCGGAATTGTTTAAAAGCAAGGTCTATTTGTGATTGTCTTTTTGTGAATATAGGTGTGGTGTGTATCACTAAGTATAGCCCGACGAACGGAGACTATGAAACTTTTGGGGAACAATGGAAGGCCGAGTACCGAGAGGAACATCTCCAGCATGAAGGCAGACCAAATGAAATCTCTGGTGGGGCACCACGTCCTGACAGGGGCTCAAGGAATGAGGTGGAGGATTGCGAACTTACATTACTCTGTACCAAAGGCAGGTACAGAACTATATACTTACGCCGCATATATTATCAGACATGTGATAACTAGTCGAAGACCAAATTACTTAACTTATAAAAACAAACTTAAGTACAACTGATTTAACGCAACTCTAACAGTAACTCAACTGTATCTGACATACCAGAGCTTTTATTAATGATTGTTAAACTTGTTACTAGACAGGTGTTAAACAACATTTATGGCCGGCGTATAAACATATTCTGCAGGCTTATAATTTTACGATACACTAATGATTTACATGAGACACTGCAAAGGGTATCCCAAAGAAATCGATCTGGCAGTGATTAGCAGAATTTGATTAAAACATTAATTTGTTCGCGACATTACATGAAGAAGATATAAAGAAGAAGAAGAAACATTTTAAATCTTGACGAAAGGAATAAAAACGAGAAATGGTTTAAGATAACAACAGTGTTTTCAGCGGTGTAACATATCACCATATATACGGCTGTATAACATACATCCGCAGCAACATAGAAAATGCCCATCTAGTGGACACCAGTACCAGTGGAAACATTCAAATCATTACAGTAAAAATCGAAGAACTTACAATTGCTAATATATACAAGCCCCCAGAAACCCAGTGGCCTCCAGAAGTACTACCTCATCTTTACCATCCGGCAGTTTATATGGGAGATTTTAATAGCCATCATACGATGTGAAAATATCACAGCAATGACCAGAACGGCGAAGCACTTGTAGAGTGGGCAGAAGAAAACAACCTTAGTCTAATATTTAATGCAAAAGACAGGGGAACATTTAGATCCGCAGCGTGGAGAAAGGAATACAACCCAGACCTCTGTTTCTCAACCCAAAACTCTCAAAATCAACCTGTCAATATAACAAGAAAAGTCCTGAAGAATTTCTCACACAGCCAACATCGTCCAATAATATATGAAGTAGGCATCCAGGTCCCGATAGTCCGATCCACTCCCAGACCAAGATGGAATTTTCAGAAGGCAGACTGGCAAAAATTCTCTACTGAACTTGATAAAACTATAAGATGGGTTCCAGCCACACCGGAAAGCTACGATAGATTTGTAGGTGCAGTGATATCAACTGCAAAAAAGTGTATACCAAGAGGTTACCGCAAAGAGTATATCCCAGGCTGGAATAATGAATGTGAAGAACTCTACAATGACTATATAGAGAATGGTGACCCAGATGTAGCTAATGACCTACTGCAAACATTAAATGAAGCCCGGAGAGATAAATGGATAAAAACAACGGAGAAAATGGACTTTAAAAGATCGAGCAGACAATCTTGGAGCCTACTTAGAAAGCTAGGGGGAAGTGCCCCGCTCGTTCGAAAACCCCACTTTTTGTCCCCCGACCAAATAGCTAGCAGAATAGTGACCCTATCTAGGGCTCCACGTGACAAAGAACATACAAAATATATAAAAAAGGAACTCAACAACTTACGTCAAACAGCCGGACATAACCCAAGGTTCTCCCACGAATTCACCAACGAAGAAATAACATCAGCCCTCCGAGACATGAAAACTGGCAAGGCGCCTGGTTTTGATGGGATACATCCTGAGTTCCTACTACAATGCGGTCAAAGGACAAGAAAATGGTTGGCTGCGTTCTATTCACTGATCCTTAGAACTGGAAACATACCAAAAGCTTTTAAAAAGAGCAAAATAATTGCTGTATTAAAACCCAATAAACCCCACGATAAAGTTGAAAGCTATCGTCCTATAGCACTTCTCAGTTGCTGCTATAAACTGCTGGAACGACTTATCCTAAACCGAATAGGCCCACAAATTCTTGAAAATATCCCACTCGAACAAGCAGGTTTCATACCTAATCGAAGCTGCGCAGATCAGGTTCTAAGTCTAACTACGCATATAGAAGCAGGCTTCCAAAAGCAACAAAAGACGGCTGTAGTCTTTGTGGATTTGACAGCTGCCTACGACACAGTTTGGAAGGAGGGACTCCTCTATAAACTAACCAAACTAATCTCATGCCAAAGAATATTGCAACTAATAAACAACATGCTCTCTGATCGATACTTCCAGGTAATCCACGGTAATGACATAAGCAAACAGAGGAAATTAAATAATGGACTACCCCAAGGATCAGTCCTTGCTCCGATGCTTTTCAACTTATATATATCGGACCTACCTGACACTGATGGAAGAAAGTTTGGCTACGCTGACGACCTAGCAATAGCAGTACAACACAAACAGTTTGAAATTACTCAAAACGTGCTGACAAACGACCTCAACAAACTATATGAATACTTCACAAAATGGCGCCTGATACCCAACTTAAATAAAACTGAGGTAAGCTGTTTTCACCTCAATAACAAACAGGCAAACCAAAAATTAGAGGTCAAAATGAGAAATGTAGCACTACCCTACCAACCTTACCCAAAATATCTGGGGGTTACCTTGGACAGGACTCTCTCGTTTAAAAAACATCTACAAATAACTGCACAAAAAATAAGTAGTAGAAATAACCTTATCCACAATCTTTGTGGTACCAACTGGGGCGCATCTGCGGACACACTACGAACATCTGTGCTAAGTTTGGTCTACTCTGTGGCAGAGTACTGTGCACCGGTCTGGCTAAATAGTCGTCATGTGAAGATAGTTGATACGCAGCTTAATATAGCAATGAGAATGATTAGTGGCTGCATCAAGACTACTCCACTATATTGGCTTCCCATCCTTAGCCATATACCTCCGCCTATCTTACGAAGACAAAAGGCCTTGATAACGGAGTATTCGAAAGTAAATAGCAACTTGCAACTACCAATCCATGAAGACATCCCGAGTTTAGCAGCAAACCGACTCCCATCCAGAAAACCACCCATAAGAACAGCCCAACAGCTAACGGCAGATGCTTTCAATGTTACCTCCAGATGGCGCACGCTGTGGACTGAGGAAGCCTCACCTGAAGTATCCAACCTTATTGACCCAGTCCAAAAGCCTGATGGCTTCGACCAGCCACGAAACATATGGAAGAGCCTAAACCGAATTAGAACGGGACATGCAGTATGCGCACACAACCTACATAAATGGGGAAAACAGCCTACCTCCAGCTGCGACTGTGGTGCTCCAGATCAAACCATCCAACACATAGTGGGGACATGTGAATTGAGGGCGTACCGAGGAGACCCAAAAGACTTTTTCAAAACTACGCCTGCAGGCCTTGAATGGATAGCTCAACTCGACTTAAAGATATAACCTTATCTGTTTGTATTATCTTATATTTTATCTGTATTTTGTCTATGTTCGTTTTTATATAAGCTTATGTTTGTATTTTTGAATTATGTACGTTTTTTTTTACAATTATTATTGTATTTATTCCATGTATTGAGCCATACGCTAAATAAATAAGTGTTTTCAGCTCTGAATTTAAATAATAAAGATTTGCTTAAGATTTTATATTCCATTTTTTTATTATAGTGTAGGAAACAGAGGTTGAACTTAGCAAACTCGACACAAGTCGGATTCTTTTTTCTGGTATATCAAGTGGTGCTTATTATGAGAATATCTTTTTCTTAAGAGATTTCGCCACGGAACACTCATCTTCGTCCCTTTAAAGGGGTCAATTTGTGGTTTTTGCGAAACGTAGCCCTTTCTGTACGTTTTTGCAAAAAATTCCTTAATAGAAATATAATTTATATTTTTATATATATTTCCTACAATTTATTCCATGACAACATATGTCTATCACCCACCATTTAGCGGGGGTGGAGCCTCAAAATTGACAAGTTTTTAAAAAAGATGATTTAAAAAAAATATTTTTCCCTAACTGTAATAGGAATCAAGAAGAAGCCCTGCATCAATTAATCACAAATAAGTGACTGATTTTCTGGTATAGGTTTCAGTTAAGGGTAATTGCCCATTTTTTAATTACAGGGTATTAAATTTTAAAAAATCTCTTTTTTATACCATCTCAACCGCTCATGCTAGCGTAAAAAACTTTCAACGGTTACCCACATACAAGTGTTATTTACAAATTGGTATAATACACCCCCATATTTTCCCCGGAACCACCACAAAAAAGGAAAAATTAATAATGAAAATATGCACAAATTGAGTTTAAGCCACCACTGTGGCTTTAGGGTGCAAAGAAAGTAAATATGCATAGCTCATAATATGTATCAGACAGTGTGTTATTTTATTTTCCTTAAGTACGTTATCAATAAAATGAATAGGTGACGAAAAAAACAAACAAAACCTGGAACCCGTCAAAGCATTTCTGAGGTTTACAGCGCCACTGTGCCGTAACGGGTGCTTATTCCAAAAAAATGCATAGCGGGCTTATTTGTAAAGAAAATAGTGGCTTTAATTCTGTATAAGATTTGTTTAAAAAAAATACATAGATAATGAGAAAATCGTAAAAACATTCTCGCCAAATTTATTTTCAAGGATAGTGGTAGTTTCCGCAGGGATGTTGCAATAACCATATATATTTTTATGTAAAACCCTATTGGTGGAGTATAGACAGATATGGGTCAAAAAGGGAAAAAATTGTTTTTTCATTTTCAACCCTCCGTTTTATTATTTTTTGGCTACAGCGGTTACACCAGGAAATCGTTTTTGGTGTCCATGCATGGGTAATAACAACGTGCATAAAATAATATATGAAGCATTTTAATAAAAAGCATAGTGTGTAAAGGATTCCAAGAAAACCACTTTCTTCATTATTTCTCCTTTTTTTTTGGTGGTTCCGCGGAAAAATGGGTGTGCATTATACAAATTTGTAAATAACACCAGTACATGGGTAATCACTGAAAGTTTTTTTACGCTAGCATAAGCGGTTCTAAGCAAATTTGTATCCTAAATTCACTTTAATCAAATATAACCCTGTTACTATATACATTTTGTATGTCATGCAAGTAATAATTCCATTATATTACCTCAAATTTTCTAGAAACAAATGTTTTTGTAAAACATGGTTGTTTTTTTCTGTAATATATTCGTGTATTATTAATGGGACATATTGGTCCCAATATGCAACACTACTGGGGCAAAGTTATCCCAATATAAAACACTAATGGGGCACAGATGTCCCATGTCCAAAAGAAATGAGAAATAGTTCGAAAAATTTTAATTAAAAAATTATTTGATTAATACTAAAAACTTTATATTAAATTTTTATCACTCCAGAAACGTATTCCTTTTTGCACCTATGTAAACATTGAAAGAATCTGTTCAGAAAAATCTTTCTATCTAAATCATCAACAAATATTTAATACATTAATTCAAGAATCTTTGTATATTGTGGTCATCGAGCAACAACCTCGAATAGATAATAAAACCATAGATTACGTCTATGTTTATCAATAAAAAAATCCTCCGACAAAGTTGCGTGACTAAGAAAAAAGTTATTGAGACCCTTTAAAATCCAGCACAAACTGCCAACTTTAACTTCTGCCGACAAACACTAACCTACCACTTTATGTTTAAACAAACAATAAAACTAGAGCGCCACAAATCCTAAAAACCGGCTGGCTATTCATTTATTACCGCTATCCATTCTTTCAATGTCAACATTTAGGATTCAAGACTAATATATACACATATGAAACTAATCCCTTCCTCCAAGAATGTGAAAGTGTCACCGAAATTGAAAAACCATTAATTCCCGCATTCGTGACCAAAATCGGGCGCAGGCGTACTTTCTTCTTGCACGAGGGGTAAAAAACTCCAATCAATATCTAATGATTGCTTCACGTTGGCATACATAATGAGCCATGACGTCATTCTAAATTAGTTCAGTCTGCACATAAATTACAGATTCTCCCGCTCGAAGCGAAGTGGAGATAGTTCATAAATGATCGTCCTCCATTATGTTTAGACTGTTTCTTACTAGAACTATATAGGGATAATATAAAAAAATTCTATAGGAGAATTTATTAAGTCTGGTGTCCTTATATATCTTTGGGATAAAACAGGTGAAGTAAATTGTCCATGTAAATGGATATGTGGCTAATTTGTTAGAAGTTCAAAGAAATTAACACTTTTTGAGCTATTAAACATTACATTAAACTTTAATTTCTATATTATGACCAAAATATAAATGCTGTAGACCTATTTCTTATGAAGTTGCCATGAAAAAGCTGAGATATTATACTAGTTTAAGGGTACGAACATGCCGAAGATACATGGATGAGCGCGGTGTAGGTCGCGATCGCGGACGAGGTTTACATCGATGACGTGCAGAACATACCGAAAATCAAAATCTTGGGTCATATAAATTATCTCTTAATTGTGGTGAAGTTTGTGTTCTGTGATCATTGAACAAAGCAGCTGTAAACATTTTCCAAGTATTAATAGTCTGGGCTGATTATCGGAGAATATACCATGTTTGGGAAAAGTTATTTACCAGCAATTTTATTGCTGAAATCGAATCTTATGAATGTATATATTAATAATATAGATATGCAAAGTCCGCAGATAGTGTGCTACTTTTTTTATAAACAAAATAGCTCCCGAAAATCGTGTTTTTTTCAATTTTTGCTCTATAACTCCAAAGATTTTAACTTTAGACCAAAAACACCTAAATAAAAATTCACCGCAATTAAATTCTGCATAGAGACGTGTTTTTTCCGATTTACTTCGATGAAAACTTTCCCCGGAAAAAGCGGGTTTTTCAAACAAAATCTTTAATTTTCAACTAAACTTTTAGATAAGTAGTTGTTAATCAATAATTAAATAACTTGGTAACGTAAAAGCCCTTTCCGTATATATTATAATTACAGAAGCCGATGGAAATTGAATGAACAGTTTAGCAACAATTGAAATGTTAATTAAAAATTTACGGTGGCTATAATAACGACAATAATTATGATGCATAAGAATAGCTATGATTTTTTCATAAAAATACGCTATACCTATCTAATGTACTTTACAGAATTGAAATTGGACTATTTAAGCGGCCTCAGGAATATTTTAAAATTATAAACAATTTTTTGGCTTATAAACAAATAAAATATCTCGGGAAATATTAAACTAAATTAAATTGTGAAAACGGTATTCGAAAGAAAGCGGCAGGACGCTTCTTTTAAAAGAAAAAACGTTTAATTATGATGAGCGGTTCCTGAGATACAACCGGTCAAAGTTGACCGAAATTTACGGCAAAGATATAAACAATAGGATCATAATTTTCAAACCATCACCTTTTTATTTTTGTCCTCTTTCTCCACACCAATTTTCATATCTTTAAAATCCTCATAACATATATTATTATAATAAAAACTATCGATAATACGTGTGAAAATTGCCAAAAATAGCAAAATTCCAATCAAAAATTAGGTTGGAGAAAATGTAACCCTTAAAGTTCAAAATCGGTATACGTTAAAAAAAATGCATTTTCTCGGCTTCCCATGGAGCAATTTCCTTCATTCTTTTTTTGTTCCCAAGTAACTCGAGTAGAGCCATCGAACTAACGCATTATTAAATGTCAAACTTGCTTTTGTTTTGTTATAATAAATTTATTTATTTATTATAACACAATATTTTAATTTGTTTAAATAAAAATTGTTTAAATAATTATACAGCTTTCAAATGAGAATATTTATGTTTTTAACTTTAAAAGGTACACTTGTAGTAAGTTTATCTAAAAAAAGCCTACAACTGGAAAAAATGTGTATTTTTCTGGTCTTATAAATAAATTAATCTATTATAACAAAACAAAAGCAAGTTTGACATTTAATAATGCGTTAGTTCGATGGCTCTACTCGAATTACTTGGGAGCAAAAAAAGAATGAAGGAAATTGCTCCATAAGAAGCCGAGAAAATTCATTTTTTAACGTATACCGATTTTGAACTTTGAGGGTTAAATTTTCTCCAACCTAATTTTTGATTGGAATTTTGCTATTTTTGGCCATTTTCACACATATTATCGATAGTTTTTATTATAATAATATATGTTATGAGGATTTTAAAGATATAAAAATTGGTGTGGAGAAAGAGGACAAAAATAAAAAGGTGACGGTTTGAAAATTATGATCCTATTGTTTATATCATTGCCGTAAATTCCGGTCAACTTTGACCGGTTGTATCTCAGGAACAACTCATCATAATTAAACGTTTTTTCTTTTAAAAGAAGCGTCCTGCCGCTGCCTTTCGAATATCGTTTTCACAATTTAATTTAGTTTAATATTTCCCGAGATATTCTATTTGTTTATAAACCCCAAAAGTGTTTATAATTTTAAAATATTCCTGAGGCCGCTTAAATAGTCCAATTTCAATTCTGTAAAGTACATTAGATAGGTATAGTGTCTTTATATGAAAAATCATAGTTATTCCTATGCATCACAATTATTGTCGTTAATATAGCGACCGTAAATTTTTAATTAACATTTTAATTGTTGCTAAACTGTTCATTTAATTTCCATAGAATTCTGGAATTATAATACATACGGAAAAGGCTTTTAAGTTACCAATTTATTAAAATATTTATTAACAACTACTTATCTAAAAGTTTAGTTGAAAATTAAAGATTTTGTTGGAAAAACCCGCTTTTTCCGGGGAAAGTTTTCGTCGAAGTAAATCGGAAAAAACACGTCTCTATGCAGAATTTAATTGCGGTGAATTTTTATTTGGGTGTTTTTGGTCTAAAGTTAAAATTTTTGGAGTTATAGAGCAAAAATTGAAAAAAACACGATTTTCGGGCGCCATTTTGTTTATAAAAAAAGTAGCACACTATCTGCGGACTTTGCATATCTATATTATTAATACATACAATAATAAAATTCGATTCCAGCAATAAAATTGCTGGTAAATAACTTTTCCTTGTATTTTGCTAATTAGCCCAGAGTATAACTTAATAGTGAGAAGGTCCATTAACCCGGCATTGTCGCTAGGTAGGTTTGTACGCGGGTGGTCGCGCGTGAGATTTTCTCTCACATATCCAACTTTTGCATTTCTTTACAAAATAAACCTTTTAAAACATATTTTTTTTATTAACTAATAATATCTAAGAACATAATAATATAACATAATATACATAATAATATGATAAGATACAAAAAAAATTATAGGAATTAAACCAATATTACTCAATATCCGTATCTTCATAATTTACGGCACCGCACCTTACCTAAGTAAAACAAGTAGATATGCTCTGGACAAATTGGTTGATGACAAGAATTACAATTTTTTTACTTTTCTATTTATGCAGCGAGGACAAAATGAACAAAACTGAATATCCGGTTCAGGCTGTGATGGGTTCGGTAATATTATTTTGGCAATTCTTGCAGTATAATTCTAAAGCCCTAAAGTTACGTTTGAAATAATTGTCGAACGATTTATAAGATGAGGTTTCATCAGCGATAAATTAATTCGTTTAAAAAGTCACGACGTTCTTTTGTTTTATTATTATTTTCTTTATATACAATGTGACTGTTGATAACACCAATATATAACATTGAAATAGTTATTTTCCTAACAAGTGCAGAAAGTCATTATTTTCCGCACGCGACTGCAGTTTGCCGAACGACGCGAAGCCGGAGTTCGTCAAGCAGTCGAGTGCGGAAAAGAGACTTTCTGCAAGAGTTAGGAACAATATTTTTTCTAAGAGTCTTTAAAAAATTACCAAATCTTAATCAATTAATTTAAATAATATGAAAATACATACACAAATTAATTCTTTGACAAGGTTGTCAAAACCAAACTTTCAATATAATTAGTTAGCATAACGACGATCTTGGTTTCCATGACGATGATTCAAAATGACTGTCATTGTCTACCGATTTGGCTTTCGAATATTATGTCAAAATAATTTTATTTCACCGAATTGTCGCGTTAATTTCATTAAAACAGGAACACAATAAGATATATTTGAAATAAATTAGTAAATAATATCTAAATATTAGTTTATTGCATGTATTACTTTAAGGCCATATTAACATATCTAAATTAACACGCGTGCGGAAAAGTAAAAACCGCGTGCGGAAAAGTAACACGCGTGATGAAAAGTAACACGCGTGCGGAAAAGTGAAACCTTCTAAACTAAAATGCGTGCGCGAAAGTAGACATTTTTGCACGCTCGTAGAAAATAGTATATTGTGCAACAAGTGCAGAAAGGTACTAATTTCTCACGAGTTTGAAAAGTTGCGGTACGAGCGCAAGCGAGTGCCGCAATTCAAACGAGTGAGAAATTACCTTTCTGCACGTGTTTCACACTATACTTTTTCTACAAGCACAGTTTTTCCTAAAAATAAAAATCACAATTTCCAAACGACGATTAATTATAATAGGTACCTATGTGATAAATTTTAAACTGTATTTAATTAATACCTACTAATCAATTTAAATTCCTTATACCTAAATAAATTGCACAGAAATCAGTTAAAAAATTAATGCACTGCCTTAATTTGTTTAAATTTAAACAATTATTACACATTATTGACATTTATTGACAAACTAACAATTTATTGAGTTGTTAAACTTTACAATTAACTTTCTATAGTATTTGGCCAACATTTTAATGACGTAGACCTATTATTTCTTATTCAAGATGCCCTGAAAAATACGTGTATAAAATATTTTCTACCAGTTTAAAGCTGTTTTTATAAGTACATCTTGTAAGATTGGCAAGAATAACGGAAACACTTAATATTTTCCATTACTCGCCAGGGCACATAAGTTTTCAGATTGCTCGTTTTATGGTAAATATCCTTTTATAGATTTCTATGTATAAAATATGACACAATACTTGCAATTAATTATTATTATCATGGTCGGCTTCTATGTGATACTCGCCGCTTCATGGCTCGGGCCGTATCCGTCATACTCGCATCATAATGACTGTCATTAAATGCTCGTTGCATAATATACCACATATTTTCCATTTGTAGATATTTCAAGTAATATCTGTTCTCTTATTTGATCTGTAGTTTAAGAAGCAAAAAGTCTCCTTGCAGATTTTGTCCTGTTCCTTCATGTTCTTTTCTGTGCTAATCTGCTGGTTATCTCTTGCTCGGTGGTTCCATTCTTTGAGAGTATGGATCCTAAGTATTTGAATTTTTCCATGCCACTAATTTTCCTATCATCGTCCATTTCCAAGTTTCTCACTGGTTCTTGTTCTGTTGTTAAGTATTCGTTCTTTTCTAGGTTTATTTCCAGTCCATTTTTTGTGTATTCCTGTTCTAATTTTCGGAGCATATAGGACAGACCTTCTTCATCTTGAGCCGTTACAACTTGATTATCTGCAAAACTTAATGTGTACAAGAAGTTGTCAGGGATTGGAATTTCCATCCCTTCACATTTCCTTTTCCATGGTTTTAATATTTTTTCTAGAAATATCTTGAACAGTGGCGGAGATGTAGAGCATCTCTGCAATAAACCTTTTTGTGGTCTTAAATTCGTTTGGAGTATTTATTGCCGGTTTTAACTCTTACCCTGTTGTTGTTGTAAAGGATGATATAATTAAACATATTTTTTCTGTTTCTCTAACAAATTAAGTATCTGGGAGTCTCCCAGATATCCTCTACGCAGGCACGGATCTAGAAATTCATAATAGGGGGGCCCAGACTTACTTACTGATCGTTTGAAAATAAGAGTTGACAGAAAAAAATAATAAATAATAGAAAATGCTTATAGACTAAATACAATAGGGGGGTCCATAGCCCCGTTGACCCCCTCTGTATCCGCGCCTACCTCTACGGTACCTTTACTTTTTTTAGGCTTAGGCCCTAATTTTTTTTTCTTTTTAGAACCTTCCAACAATTTCAACACTACAAAATGATGAGTTGTATCCGAAAAATGATATTGGGCACTTTGTTGGTATGAATAATACGTCTCTTTCTGACATAGACAAAGAAACCTTACTTAACATAATGATGTTGCAATTAAGTTTTTGATGAACAATCTGGTTCAAGAAGAAATACCTTTCCCACAAAATAATGCTTCTCTTTTATATTTGTCTCGTAGAAATTCTAAAATTAAACAAATCATCTGGGAGTTTTTAAAAAGGACTAAGAGGAAAATTTAACTTGCACTGAATGAGTCCGGTTGAATGTGTTTAGCAATAATTATTGTTTTTTTATGTTTATTCTTATTATGTAATATTGTCTCCCTGTGAAAGTTCATTAAGTAGATTTTGCAGGGAGGTAATAAGAATAGAATTGTATAAAAGTTTATATTGAAAAAATTAATAATAAAAAAAAAATTATACAAAAAAATATGTATACAAAAAAAATGTATAAAAAAAATTAAATCTTAAAAAAAAAATAAATAAATAAATAAATAAATAAAAAAAAGTATAATAAATTATAAAAAAAATAAAAAAAAAATTAAAAACACAAAGAGGGTGTAAACCTCCGCGGGGTTGATCCGGGTTGAAGCCTTATCGCTGTGTAAAAAAAAACATATATTTATTAGTATCTAGTATTAGTATTTAGTATTAGCATGTAGTTTTTTTGTCGATTTAATTATTTGTAAATTAATTTAAGTTGGTTAGGGCCATGAATGAGGAGTATACCTACTGGTCAATTAAATGTTTCCACTTCTACATATGTATGTATGTATGTGCGTGCATAAGTATTATATGTGCGCACATGTACCTAATGTATTATGTAATGCAATGTATTATATTTGGAATATTGTAGCAAACAGTAATTTATTATCTATCGTGGCTGAATGGATCAAGTAATCCAAAGCCAATAAGGAAGAAAAAAAAAAAAAGAAGAAGAACATGGGAGCCTTCTAACACATTCAGGGGCTATATTCAACACATAGGGGTCAAGAAGCGTTCATTTCAACTTAAATGGATACAGAGGTACCCTTGGTTAGCGTATTCAGGCAAACTGAATGGCGCATTTTGTAAGGCTTGTGTAATTTTTTCTCCTTCTGCCGTTGGAAAGGGTTCACACGAACAGCCACAGAGCTTGGTAACAAAACCTTTTAGAAACTGGAAAGATGCTATTGAGGTTTTTGAAAAGCACAAAAAAAGCAAGTACCATGCCAATTCGTGCACATCAAGAGACGAATTTTTTAAAATCTTTGACGGGAAAATGCCGGACGTTAGTGAACAGATGATTATTAAGGATAAGAAAGACATTGAAAAAAACAGGTTAGTTTTAAAATGCATGGTAGAAAATGCAGTTTTTCTTGGACGACAAGAATTGTCATTCCGTGGACACAGAGATTCTGGCCGCATTATGATTGAAGAACCTAATTCAAACGATGAAAATTTCAGAGCTTTATTGAGATATCGAGCTGCTCATGGAGACGCTGTACTTGCAGAACACATTGAGTCTTCAGCAGGAAATGCCATGTATTACAGTCCTACAGTGCAAAATGAACTGTTAGAATTGATCGGTAATCAAATGCAAGAATCAATTTTGAAAAGAGTAAACCAAGCTAAATTCTTTTCTATCCTTGCAGACGAAACCACAGACATTTCGAGGGTAGAGCAGTTTTCACGTTGTTTTAGATATGTTGACAGTACCATTCTGGAACTTAGAAAAGATTTTATCACGTTTGTTCCAGTATTTGATTTGACTGGAGCTGGGCTTGCAGAAACAATTAAAAGTCAGCTTAAGAAGTTTGGATTGGATTTGAACAATATAAGAGGCCAAGGATACGACGGTGCTTCAGCAACGCGGAGCTTTTACAGGAGTACAGGCTCTGATCAAAAAAGAATACCCCAAAGCTGTGTACACCCACTACTCGTCACATTGCCTGAACTTATGCCTCAGTGACGCCAGCAAAATCCCGTGTGTTCGGAACTGTTTGTCAACAATTTCCGAAGTGTGTAGCTTTTTTCGTGCGTCTTCAAAGCGCACTAAAGTCCTGAGAGATGCCCTGTCCACTGCAGGCAAAGACAACAGCACACTCCACAGCGCCTCAGAGACACGATGGGTAGAGAGGCATGATGCTGTCAGCGTATTCCAAGAATCGTTTGAGTGCATTGTTGGTCAAAACTTTGACCATTATGAACAAAATGATGTCTTTGACATACACAGTATCCAAGTATTTGCAAAAAGAGTCGATCGAGTTCAGCTATGCTCAAGATTGAGTTGGTACAACAAAGATTTTCCGAAATGAGAAAAGAAGGCGACAAAGAGTTCTTACAACTGTATAGAAGAGCTGAAGGTATGGGAGAGAAACTTGGTATTAAACCAAAAACCCCGAGAGTCGTAGGTACACAAAGATTTAGATCGAACGTAGAAGCCAACAACCCAGAGGAGTATTACAGGAGATCTATATTTTACCCGTATATTGACGAAATATCATCTTCACTGACCGAAAGATTCACCAGCCACAAAGATGTGTTAATTGGCCTAGACAGTGTACTTCCTTGCAATATCCAACAAAGGCAGTTCACTGATCTGGAGGCTGCCTTGGATTTTTACCAATCCGATTTGGTCCACACAAATCGGGACATCTTGAATGCGGAGTGGGAGTTATGGAAAAGCCACTGGAAGATTGCCCAGGTTACGCCTAAAACTGCTACTTCAGTGCTAAAGGCTTTGAAGGACGAAGATGATGCTTTTCCTAACATGAAGATTCTGCTTGGTATATTGGCAGTCCTCCCTGTCACAACAGCATCAGTTAAAAGGTAAATTATTACACAATATTTCCTATAAACTTTGATGAGTTTACGTTGAACTATAAATAGTTAATATCGTTCTTTTTAGTTGTTCTAGTAATATGTTTTCTTCATTGTAATTTATTGAAGTTGTAACAATTTTTAATAATACTAGACAGCTTGTCAGTAATATTACTCATTAGCTCACTTTAAAGTTCAAAAGATTCCAGCTTTTTTTAATTTTCCAGATCATTTTCAACACTGAAAAGACTGAAGACCTATTTAAGATATTCAATAGGTGAAGAAAGGCTCACTTCCCTTGCACTCTTATCCATACATCGAGATTTGCAAGTGAAGACAGAAGAAATCATCTGCCAATACACAAGAACTCCAAGAAGGTTGCAGTTTCATTAGTAGGGCACATCTTCATATGTATTACCAATTCAGGATTGTATTGAAAGTAAACTTGCTAATTTTGTGCACATAATAAATGTTATGAACGGATAAAAAATTGTGTTGAGTTTTGAAACCTTTCTATGAACATTACTTGTAATATTTATGGGTTTTGATCTGTTAAAATATGAGTATTTTTCAATAAGAAAGTGGTAGAGTATACAGTATGACAGAGCATCAATCAAATTATGACTCAAGGATCATTAACATACAACTTTACATCTTTCCTAAAGTTTTAATCAACAAAATAAAATGTCGTTGATTTTTCTTTTTCGAGAGGAATTGAAAACTATAATAAAGTTATTTGTAACCTAAGATTTTGATGCTTAAATGAGTCCCAAACGCCTATTTCAAGGTCTAATTTTCAAAAATTTTCCCCGGACCCCCCTTTTGCCAGGGGGTATACCCCCAGACCCCCCGGTGGCCCCCTCAAAGCCAATTCCTGGCTACGCCACTGCTGGGAGAAGAAATATCCAGTTATTGAAACAATAAAAAGGGTCCAAGAAAACAATTAAAACAAGCAACTTATAGCAAAACCAAAAAGAATGCTTAGAACGTCATAAATGAGAGCCTTAAGATAAATTCCTGGAAAACATCAAAAAACAGAAATCCATATAACCCAGGAAGAGATCTCTGTAAAATACAGGATATTGTACGATGGAGAAGAAAAAAAAATACAGGAATGGAACCAGATTTCTACACGAACAGATAGTCACGGAATAGCTTGAACAGCAAGAGATTTAAAACAAACAGGCACCAGGCCACCAGATACACCTTCTTCGAGATATATGGTAGTCAAGGTCAATAATACGACTGCAGTCATAAGATCGGACAAGAACAAGCTTAAAACTGAATCTAAGAAAAAGCCGAATCCAAATTAACTGAGCTGTCACCGTGCATTTTTCGTAGCCGAATCCAAATTAACTGAGCTGTCACCGTGCTTTCACTTCGTAGGGCAGGCAAAACCATCGATGGCAGCTACATAAGTTGTTAACAGTAAAGCCCAAATAAGAAGAGTACACGAATGGTTTCACATTAATCCAATTAGCTACAGTACCTACTTCTTTTTCGTTTGGTATCATAAACCTGGATGGATCTTTGCCTGTCTGGCTATCTCCTTCCATTCAGATCTCTTTTGTGCCCTTCTTCTCCATTGTCTTCTGTTCATGGGTTCCAGGTCGTCTTCCACGTCATCCAACCATCTCGGTCTGGGCCTTCCTTTTTTTTAGCCTTGCTATCGGCTTCCATCGTTTGTTATATTTTACTTTTTGTTTTTGCATCGTCTTGTATCTGGACATGTCTCAGCCATGACAGTCTTTGATGTTTTCACAAATTTTACAATATCATAACCTTCATTCAATTCATTAACCTCGTCGTTTCTCCTGATTCTCCATGTGCTGCCATTAGCTGCAGTACTACCAGTTAAAATAAACGACTTCCTGAAACAAAAAATAAAAAAGGGTACCTACTAGAGACAATGTCTACAGTCTACGAGTACTAGTTAAGAACTAGAAATTGCAGACATCAATACCATGCCCAACTAAAACCGAACGGGTTTATTAAATATTTTAAGGATGCTTTAAAACTGTAGAATAAAACTAAAATTAAAACCATTTTAAGTAAACCTTAAGGTTGTGATAAACCCGCTTTCAGCATAAAAGGGCCCAAACTGAAGAAGGTCAATAAAACCAAAAATAAAAACTTTAAAACTTTATTTTCTTAAGCAACTGGTTTTAAAGCTGCCGTGAAGGTACTTTTAAAACCATGTTAAAAGACACTTTAAGTGCAGGCAGTTTTATAGCAAACTTAAGAACGTTTCTTAAATGGAGACGTTTTACCTTATTATTAACATAAACCTTAAATTAAAAAGATTCTTTAAAACCATATACTCCATATATGCCAACAAAATTTTACATGTGTTATGAAAGGTAGGTACGTATTTGTAACTATAAAATAATAAAAAGTACTTGGTTAGTTCGAACTTTCACGATAGAAAAACACTTGCGCACCCAACTTTATTGATAATTTAACAAAAATAGGTCTAAATAATTCACGCGCCCTAAAATTTCTGACTTTTGGCGATTAAAAAATAATAATAAAAAAAAATTAAATCCGAAAAATATGAATTTGAAAGAAAAATATTTTTTCTACAACCGTGTTAAAATAGTATATTTCCTAACAAGTGCAGAAAGTCATACTTTTCCGCACGCGACTGCAGTTTGCCGAACGACGCGAAGCGGGAGTTCGGCAAGCAGTCAAGTGCGGAAATAGTATATTGTGCAACAAGTGCAGAAAGGTACTAATTTCTCACGAGTTTGAAAAGTTGCGGTACGAGCGCAAGCGAGTGCCGCAATTCAAACGAGTGAGAAATTACCTTTCTGCACGTGTTTCACACTATACTTTTTCTACAAGCACAGTTTTTCCTAAAAATAAAAATCACAATTTCCAAACGACGATTAATTATAATAGGTACCTATGTGATAAATTTTAAACTGTATTTAATTAATACCTACTAATCAATTTAAATTCCTTATACCTAAATAAATTGCACAGAAATCAGTTAAAAAATTAATGCACTGCCTTAATTTGTTTAAATTTAAACAATTATTACACATTATCGACATTATATTTATGCAGTCACGGATTTACACAAAACCTACTTCATTCGACGTCTCTTGCACAGGTTGCTAAATCCTTATTGGTTATTTGATAATTATAAAATATTTAATAAGAATAAAATTGTAAAATAAAACAGTTGTAACATCCATAATTTAGTTTCTATGCTATAGTTAAATATAATAATTGTCTTATAGGTTATATATTTGTCTAAAGTTTAACCACGGATGTAAACAGAATATAACGTTACTCAGAATGCGGTAGTCCACGGATGTAAACAGAATATAACGTTACTCAGAATGAGGTAGTCAACTGTGCAGAAAAGAACTTTGCGGCACAGAAACGTCACTTTGCGGCACAGAAACGTCACTTTTCTGCACACTAATGTCAAATATCTTATACTGTGAGAAAATATCAAGTTTGCTAACATAAAACCGTGCAGAAAAGTGCACTTTGAATAGTGGTTGTAGAAAAAGAGACTTTCTGCAAGCGTTAGGAAGAATATTTTTTCTATGAGTCTTTAAAAAATGACCAAATCTTAATCAATTATTTTAATTAATATGAAAATACATACACAAATTAATTCTTTGACAAGGTTGTCGAAGTTTCAGCATAATTGGTTAGCATTACGACGATCTTGGTTTCCATGACTTCAAAACCACTGTTATTGTCTACTGATTTGACTATGTCAAAATTATTTTATTTCATCGAATTCTCGCGTTAATTTCATTAATACATGAACAAAATAAGATATATTTAAAATAAATTAGTAAATAATATCTAAATATTAGTTTATTGCATGTATTAAAATTACTTTAAGGCTATATTAACAGATCTAAATTAACACGCGTGCGGAAAAGTAAAACTTTCTAAACTAAAATGCGTGCGCGAAAGTAGACATTTTTGCACACTCGTAGAAAACAGTTATTAATGAAACAGTTCTTGAAGTATGCTTTATGCGAACGCACGCGATATTTAGAGCACGAGCGACAACGCAGCGAGTGCTATAGATCGCGTAAGTTCGCAAAAAGTACTTCACGCACAGTTTCATACAATATTTTATCTACGATAAACAAATAAAAAAACTGTAACACTTCGTCACTGGAATTCATTTGTATTCTACAATTTTTAGAACTTTGAAATTTAAAAATCCTAACTACTTTCAAACCACAAAACTGTCAAAAATTTTAATGTAAGTCATTGCTCATATTGTCATCACCATGACAACGCAAAGTTAAGGATATTTGATAATATGAAAGTGTGCCAAAAAACCCATTGAAAGTGTGCGGAAAAGTAAATCCCATTTAAAATACATTTTTACTTCACGCACACTTTAAACCCTTCACGGACTGCTATCTATAAAGACAGTTTTCACAATCTAAAAACTTATACATAATATGACATAGAGTAGATAAATGAAATTTTTAGCACTCCATAGGAGTTATTCAGATTAAGAGAGGATTCAGTTAAAAGTGAATTGTCAAATTGTGAGACGTCAAAATATTTATATTTCATTTATTAACAATAATATGAATAGTACAACTTGCGCAATTTGAAAAAGGTGGCTTAAAAGGTTTTTTAAAATTTAATTTAAACTGTATTATTGCATTTTTAACACGTTTGTAGAAAAAAACTATTAAAATTTGTTAGAATATACAACAATAAAAGTAAGATTTTATTCTATAGTTTTTATGATTTACGTATTCACAGTGTAGGCAGTTTTGATGTAATGTCAAGAAAAATATAAAAATGGAATGTCAGTCAAGTTCAAGTAAAAGTTTTTGTAGGTATTGTCCTGTAATTGAGAATGAATAAATTATAATTGTTGATATATAAGACGTTTGTAGAAAAACTATTGTGTGATATACGTGTTAAAAAGTACATTTTAAGGCACTCATGTGAATTGCAGAATTCGCTTCGCTCATTCTGCAAACTTTCACATGCGTGCCTTAAAACTGTACTTTTAACACTTATATCATAAATAATTATTATCTACAATTTTAATGTTTTAACGTTAGAGTAAATCGAATTTATGTCGGAAGTAGCTTATTTATAATTTTTATGTAAGCCTTATATTGTAATACATAATGGCTTTCAGCATCTCTAGAAAGTAATATGGCCAAAAACAAAATAGAACTATTTAGTTTATCGACAGAGAATTGTTAAGATCAAATGATTTTATTTTATACCCTTCCAAGAGCATATATCCTACATAAAAGCAAGGTTGCCTTGGAATTAAAACCGTGTAGTTTTAATGCTGCTGTCAATAATGCCGTTCGGTTTTAATGTGAATCTAACCTAAAATCGAGGCGTCGTGGTGCTGTGTGTGTGTTGTATTCTTTGAAAAATAAGCCGTAATGATGAGTTCGTTTATATTTTAAGTACTTGCGACTTATTTTTTCCATACCAACTGTACTTCCAGTTAACACACTACACCACTGTATCGCTGTAAAACTAATTGCCGACCATTTTGGACATGAAAGAAGAGGGAATAAGTTTAGTTTTATTGTTTCTAATAAGAAACATAGTTTAGCCTTTACGATAACCAAATTGATTCAGTTAAGAGCATTCGATTTTAATTTAGCCTTCTTTATTATTGCTTTTAAGAAAGCAACTTTAAAGAAAACTAAAAAAATAGCTTTAAGGTATATGCTTTACTGACATAATAGTCTTGAGATCAAGTAGATTTAATAATAAGTTTTATTAGTCATATTAGGAGAATCTTTAAAACTGCAATAAAACTACAAACTCCCAAACTAGAATCTAATAAAACCAAACAGTTCGGAAGTCCATCATAAAACTAAGTAGTTTTAAAGTGAATTAAGAATAAATCAATTTAAAACTACGATAAGACAAATTATCTATTAAGATTAATTAGTGTTATTTGATACCCTTATTAGATACTTTAAAACTAGTGACAAATGCTTAACAATTTTAAAGTTCTGGCAGTATATCTACAAGGTAATTTTAAAACCATTATCTTCTTATTTACCACAATAAAACCTTTTTAAAGCTTAAATAAACCCAAAATGTTTTTATTGTGCTACTTGGGTGCAGTCGTCAATTGGATCACCTCGTAATACAACTATGAAATGAACTGTCAGGCAACTTGAATTTTTGAATCATCCTGTATAAATGATCTATTTACCAAATGTTCCGAAAAGGTATATACCTACCGGATAGACTACAAATTATTTTATATTTAGTCGCACGTGAACAATTTATAGTTGAAAAAAATTTAATTTCTTTGGAACTTCTTCCTTTTTCCCAAACTGCCTTACGTAGTCTGCGGCAAGTCATTAGTGGTCACGAACAACAATTAAAGTGTCTTCTAAGTTATTAAAAAATAAACAAGAACTACTTTGTAATTATGAGAGGTTTCATGTTTTAAACTATCCTGGTCTTTTCATGTTTCATTTGTTAATTTGAATTTTTTTATATAAGTAGTAAACGTACCTAACCTACAATTAATGAAAAAAGATCTGTTATATAAATCTGACATTGAGTTTAAAAAGCTTACGATTTTCATTAATAGTGTTACCCGGTAGAAAAACACCAAATGAAGAACACCTCGTATGGAGTATAAAGAAATAATATAAAATGAATATGTATACTGACTATTCAAGAAACAAAAAAGAAAAAAAATATTTATCAATTATTATAGTTAGGTGCCTATCATTTTTTGGTAGATAAGCCGCTTATAGGATTCTCGGAGCAGGTTTTATAGCGAATAACCGGTTTTAGTCACATATTAAAATATCTGCTACTTTGAGTACCGTGCTCAAATTTTAGGCGTAGGTAGGTTCCACGACAGTTTGCCGATATCGTTCTCGATGTTGCGCAGCATGTAACAATTCATTTGCTGATAAGCCAGTCCATTGACGAAGGTTTCGGAGCCATAAAAATCTTTTTCCTATCAATTTCTCTTTTTCCATCGATCTTTCCATTGAGTATTAACTGCACTATCTGAGTATTTAAGATTTGTCTGTCTTTTCTTTTCCCTTTCTTTTTATCTTTCATCAAGTCACCTTCCCCTTGATCTAACTTTAGGTTGGAAATGCGTCGAACCATGATGTTCTGAGCATTCTACAGTATGACCACATCTCGAAGGCTTCTAATTTGTTCATTATAGGTATTAAACTTCATGATACAGGTTTCACATCTATATATACAGGATACACATAAAATTGTAAAAACTTGATTCTTAGTTGAGTTCAGATGAGAATTGCTCAGGATAGATCTCATAGTTTTAGATCATAGATCAAGTTTCATAAATGCTCCTCTTGCAATTCCTATACGAGTTTTAAGATTCTACATCAGCGCGTCGTCAATTTTTTTTTCGAAAGTTATGCGAACTTTCAACAATGCGGCAACAGTGCGTTGGCAGTACAACAGTGACAGTAACACTATCACTATGGTATCAAAAACTAAGGCACACTACTGTGTTAACATTGATTATTATACTCATAGGCGCGCTAAATGTTGCGATTTCTTGTTATTGGGACCGTGCAAGTTCGGCAAAGCGACCTCTATTTCTACGCTCTGTACTTTTATTCGCACTTTTAATTATATTGGCCAATTATATTAGTCCTGGTTGCTGGATAATTGTCAAGGCCATAGTCCAAAAAAATAATAAGAAGAAAAAATAAGATGCAGGTTATGCTATGCAATATGCAAACGTAAACAATTGTATGCAGTAAATAAAATTAGTTATTAAAATGCAGTACTGCAAGCAAAATACAATTAATTAAATTTACCTTTATATAATAATTGCATATCATATCAATATTGTGGAGCAATATATAATTTTTCTGCTTCAATGACAGAAGGTATGAAATATACGTCAATTTGACAATTTCAATTGACAATATGAATTATTTAAGATAGTTGAAATATTCTCCGCGACTCGCGCACGGTCGTTTCTCGTTTCCCTTCCAAGTAACTGCACACCGCGAATAGAACAGGGGTCACCAATTGGCGGACCGTGGTCCGCATCCGGACCGTGTGCTAGTTTTGTGCGGACCGTCATTAAATTCAGAATAAAGTGTTTGGCAATTTTGAAAATATTGGCCATGAGATTGTGTACTATATTTGGCTCAACTTATGTGTGCGAAGCTGCTTTATTAAGAATGAACTTTATTATAAAATACGCATTTTCGAGGCTTGAAAACTCATATGTAAATTATTAAATTTCAGGTTACTAAGTACCTAAATTGAAGTTTATACATTCAGTTTCAATATTCTTGTACGTAGTCGCGGTTTATTTTAATATAGTTCGTTGTTTCTTAATTGTTAATTATACGTATTATACGTACTTATGCGAAAAATTCCCAACAAATACTTGCATTTATTAAAATTTTATAATTTATTACTAACATAGTTTTTTTTAATAATTTATTTTTTAAATAACTTATTTATTCAATTTATTTATTTATTCAATTAATAATGGTCAATGTGCTAATTACATAAGCTAATAATAACAACGGTCTAAATTTAAATAAGCCCCTGGCCCCGAGTACTCATCAGAATCTTGAAATTGAATGTTTAAACTTCAATTTAGGCACTTCAATTTCCACATAAATTTTCCAGCTTCGAAAATGCTTATTTTCGCATTTTTCAGATTTTAAATCGTTTATAACTCTAAATTTATCAAATTTTGATAAAAATGACAAGATCTTTTTTGTTAGCTTGACTCGAAAATGCTAAAAACATATTATTTTGGTGGACAACAAAGGTGATGTTTTGAATATGTTAAAAATTTTTTTTTAACAATTTCTGCCCAAAAATTTTGCACTGCATCTTTCTGGTTTATTTATAGGGAATACTTTTAAACAAGTATCCGCGAAGAAACCGAATTAGAACAACCAGACACATGTAGTATTAAATCCGGACCCCGGAAGTGTCATAGGTTGTCGAAACGGAACCTCAGGGAATCTAATTGGTGACCCATGTTATAGATAATCGATTTTTAGTAATTTCAATTGTGACACAAAATCTAAGCATGAGATAAAAAAAATTATTTGAAGAAAGTGTATTTTTACATTGACAACAATTGAAATTAATAACTTTACATTGACAATATCAAACCATTAAGTCAGTCACCACATGTACACTACTGCCGATACATATAAATAACTGGTTTCGTGGCCTTTAAAAGTATGATTTCGATGGTTCTAATAGTATCAGCCAAATTAATAGAATTAAGTCATCATCATCACGTAGCGCTACAACCCTGGGTGGTTCCTGGTTAACTGTACAACTTTCTCCCAATTTGTTCGGTCTTTCATCAACCTAGGGTCAAATGGAATGTTCATTTTTCGGAGATCTGCTCGGATGTTATCTCTCCATCTCATTCTGGGACGTCCGAGTGGCCCTTTGCCTGTAGGAATCTCCTCTAAGTCTCTCGTTAGAAAGTCTGTACACGTGGCCTGCCCATCTTAGTCGCTGTGATTTAATTTAGTTCTTGGACAATATTGGTGTCATTGTAGAGTGCTTTTAATTCGATGTTGGTTCTGATCCTATACTGGTTTGTGTTGGTGTCGTGGTGAGATCCGAAAATTTTTCTAATAGTCTGGGCTGATTATCGGAGAATAGGCCATTTTTGGGAAAAGTTATTTACCAGCAATTTTATTGCTGGAATGGAAGCTTATGATTATATATATTAATAATATAGGTATGCAAAGTCCGCAGATAGTATGCTACTTATTTTATAAACAAAATGGCGCCCGGAAATCGTGTTTTTTTCAATTATTGCTCTATAACTCCGAAGATTTTAACTTTACAACAAAAACACTCAAATAAAAATTCACCGCAATTAAATTCTGCATAGAGATATGTTTTTTTCCGATCTGCTTCGACGAAAATTTTCCTCGGAAAATCCGGGTTTTCCCAACAAAATCTTTAATTTTTAAATAAAGTTTTAGATAAGTAATTATCTACCAATAATTAAATAATTTGGTGACTTAAAAGCCTTCTTGGTTTGGATTATAGTTCCAGAAGCTGGTGAAAATTGAACGAATATTTTAGCAACAATTCAATTGCTAATTAATAATTTACGGTCGCAATAATAACCAAAATAATCATGATACACTGATCAAACTTTGAAATCTTATAAAGATGAGATGTCTATTTAACATTTTGTCGACAAAATATTAATTTTTAATTTTTTTGCATAATCTTTAAATGTTAATAAAAATAGTTATAAACAAATTAACGTTTATCAGAAAGTTTTAATTATATTCTCATTTTAAAAAATAGTTAAAATGCGTATTTCAAATATCTTGAAAATGAATGTTTTAAAACAGTTAGTTATGAAACAGCAAAGTAAACATACGATGACTGCGTTTTTTATAATTTTTTTTTAATTCTTTCAAAGCGTAAAAGTGAGTTTAAAGTACAAGCTAATTACTTACAAAAAATATTGATTATAAGTTTAATGGTTATATTTTAATTAAAGATTATAAATATTTTTTTTTGTAATTTACACGCGCGAAAGTAGACTAATACAGTACCGTAGCTATGTATTATGTATAATACCCGTCCACATACAAAACTCGCGCGAGTTTAAAGCGTGTCAGTCGCTTCGAGTGAATATCTCCGGCTCTGTATCAAGCCTACTTTCGCGATAAAAATTACAAAAAAAAGTATTTTTAATCTTTGACTAAAATAGAACCATTGAACTAATATTTGATATTCTTTGTGAGTAATTAGATTGTACCACAGACTCACTTTTAAGCTTTGAAACAATTAAAACAAATTATAAACAACGGAGCAATCGTATATTTATTTTGCTGTTTCATAACTTTTTTGCAAATTGTTGTAAAATTTTTTTGAAGCATTCATTTTCAAAACCTTTGAAATACCCATTTTAGGTATTTTTTAAAATTAGAATATAATAAACATTTTCTGAGAAATGTTAATTTGTTTATAACTATTTTTTTAACATTTACAGATTATGCAAAAAAATAAAAAATTTATATTTTGTCGACAAAATATTAAATAGGCATCACATCTTTATAATCTTTCTAAGTTTGATCAATGTCTCATGATTATTTTGGTTTTTATTGCGACTGTAAATTGTTAATTAACAATTGAATTGTTGCTAAAATATTCATTTAATTTTCACCGGCTTCTGCAGTTACAATCTATACCAAGAAAGCTTTTATTTCACCAAGTTATTTAATTATTGATAAATAATTACTTGCCCAACAAATTTATTTGAAAATTCGAGATTTTGTTGGGAAAACCCACATTTTCCGAGGAAAATTTTCGTCGGAGCAAATCGGGAAACACATGCCTATATGTAGAATTAAATTGGGGTGAATTTCTATTTGAGTATTTTTGGTGTAAAGTCTTCGGAGTGATAGACCAATAATTGAAAAAAACACGATTTGGGGGCGCCATTTTGTTAATAAAAAAAGTAGCACACTATCTGCGGACTTTGCATACCTATATTATTAATATATAGGATCATAATATTCGATTCCATCAATGAAATTTCTGGTAAATAACCTTTCTTTGTACTTTACTAATTAGACCAGCGTATTATAACTATTTTTTTTTCAAAATTTAATAATTTGAAACGAAAAAACGAAAAATTTATATTTTGTCGATAAAATATTAAATAAGCATCTCATCTTTATAATCTTTATAAGTTTGATCAATGTATCATGATTATTTTGGTTATTATTGCGATCGTAAATTGTTAATTAACAATTTAATTGTTGCTAAAATATTCGCCTAATTTTCACTGGCTTCTGGAATTACAATCTGGGTATACCAAGAAAGCTTTGATGTCGCTAAGTTATTTAATTATTGATTAATAATCACTTACCTAAAAATTTATTTGAAAATTAGAGTTTTTGTTGGGAAAACCCGCATTTTTCGAGGAAAATTATCGTCGAAGTAAATCGGGAGAAACACGTCTATGTAGAATGTAATTATGGTGAATTTTTATTTGGGTGTTTTTGTTGTAAAGTTAAAATCTTCGGAGTTATAGAGCAATAATTGAAAAAAATACGATTTGTCGGCGCCATTTTGTTTATAAAAAAAGTAGCACACTATCTGCGGACTTTGCATACCTACATTATTAATATATAGGATCTTATAATTCGATTCCAGCAATAAAATTGCTGGTAAATAACTTTTCCATGAATTTTGCTAATTAGTACAGAGTATGTATTTTTCGTTCAAAACGTCTAAGCTTCTCTTCGTTTGATTTGGTCATGGGTCCACGTTTCGCATCCATATATTAGTACAGGTCTGACGATGGATTTATAGAATAGAATTAAGTGCATAATATGTAAAATACATGCAAATAAGTTAAAAGCAATATGGTTTCCAAAGTATTTAAAATAGTAAAGTTGTGGGAATTTTTTCATCATGAACACAAATTTCAAGACAATCCGTAGAGAAAAAAGTAACGAGGCAGAAACACGTCTGATTGTGTGAAGCATTCTTTTTAACGTTGAAACCTTTTAAAAGCGACGTTTTAATAATTTCTCTTTCTTTCCGGTCGATAATTATGTCTTCTGTTACGTGCTGACACTATAATGCAAATGTTATTTTCATAGTCTAAATGTTTTTTACAATGTTATTAAACAAATCCACATCATTGCACGCTCTACTGATTAGGAACTTTTTTTGTGAATGTTGTATACGTAATTATACAAAATTAATTATAATTAAATATTAAATACACCTGATTTTACTGTGAGGCATAATTACAGTTTTCCTCTTTATCAAATTACATTGTTTATGACAGGTAAAAATTGTACAGTTAAATAAAAAGAAAACATATATTTAAAATATAATTTTGGTTCTTTATTTTTAGGTTATTGTCGCTCTAATTACGGAGAGTCATGGAATGGTAGATATGCTTCAAAACTAATTTAATAATGGCGCAATTTTATCACATTCAGCATTTCGAAGAAATATATCAAGAAACGAATAGGAAAGAAGAAAGAGAAACAATAATGAACACGTAACGAGATGAAGAAAAAAAAAATTATTGACCTATACAGAAGTGAAAGATAAAAAACGAGAAATTAGCGGTAAACGACAAAATATATGCAGAACTTATAAAATATGGTGAAGAGGCACTATACGGAAACATTTATGAACTAATACAGAATATATTGAGTAAGGAAATAATGCCCGAAAAATGGAAGAAGAGAACTATAGTGACAATCACAAATCAAGGAGACCACGGAATATGTAAAAACTATCGAGCAATTAATTTACTGAATGCTAAATATAAAGTAATAACTGATATAATTAGCGATAGACTAACAATATCCACAGAACAAAACATAGAAGATTACCAGTACGGTTTCGGAAAAGGAAAATCTACGATAGGTGCTATCAATATGATAAAACAGGTGATAGAAAGAACATACGAGTACGACGGAAAAACACATATACATACTTTCCCTAGACTTTAAACAGGCGTTTGACGAACTAAAGAGAAAACGAAGTAATCCAAGACTTACAACAGAGTAAATTACTATATAAAATTATAAGAATGAGAGAAATGAGAAAACGAGACCCCCAAGCGACAATAGACACCGGAAGAGAAAGAACAGAAATAACAAAAGTGAAAAATGGAGTAGCTAAGACAAGGAGATACGCTCTCATCAGTATTATTTATTCAATTTCTAAACAAGATAATAAAGAAAACAACCCAAGAAATAAAAAACAAAGCCAAGCTGGGAGAATTGGAAATAAATTAGAATAAAACAAAATACATGAACATAAGCAAGAAAAAGAAGACACAAATTAGAGAATTGACGATAGACGCACACAGCCTCGAATAAGTTGAAACCAAATATTTGGTAGTATTAGTCAAAAGAAGAAATGAAAGTGAAGATATGACAAGAAGAATAATTTCAGCGGGAAATAAAGCGTTCTAAATAAATAAAAAATGTCTAGAGATAACCAGATACACCGAAACACAAGAATTAAAATCTACAATACGACCAAAAGTCTAGCAAGTCTATTAACAGCAAGAGAAGAAGAGCAACTAAAAGTTTTTACGATGAAGATTATGAGAAAAATACTGGGACCAAAGAGGGAAAACGAAGAGGATGCAAGACAATTAATGTATCACGAAATACAAGAATCGATGGGTGAAGAAAACATAGTTAGAGCAAGAAATGCAAAACGAATTAGATGACATGAACACATAATAAGAAGAGAATAGTGCAATTCGGTAAGAGTTGTAACAGAAAGGATAACACCAGGTAGATAACCAGAAGGAATAATGAAGCTAAACTGAGATGGAGACGAGTGAAAGCAGTCTTAAGCAGTATGGAAGCGGAATATGGAGTAAGAAGAGATGGAATTGTTAATATAATGTTCCGTTGGTGTGTGTTGACCGAAACAATTATTTGAAATAATAAAAATAAGTGTAACAAACGAACAGTAAAATATTTATTTACTTTTTAAACAAAAAAGGTTTTTGCTTATATCTCGGAAAAGGGTTGATTGTTAGCGAGAGTGCGGGCGTGTCTGAATGGTTCACATGCTGTGAAGAGACTGGCTAAAACCACAACACTATTATAGCGATGTATGCCTTTCTACAATATGGGCCGAAGAGGGCAATAAATTATTTAGATCTGGCGTTTAAAAACAGAAACACTTCTGCACTGCAGTTTTAAGAAACGTCTCGAATTCATGTCCTTTGTGAGTTTTTGACACATATGGTCTGATATAGTAATTAATTTATGGGGAATTCATTTTGTTAAACTGAACACACCAAAAACCATATGGTTAGGATGCATTTCGTGTCGTAAAACCGTGTCTTTCTTAGCATCTGGTTTGTATATTAACTGTGACATTAATATGATCCATATTATTTCGTTTTGAGAAAAATTATTAAAATTAGAATTAGCAAAAATAGTAATTAAAACGTATCGCTATATTAATAAGAAGAAAGCGTCATAACTGGGTCATGATGTATTCCATAATGATACGTATAGTCTGCTACAGCTTATACTGGTTGAGATAATTAAATGAATGGTTCCAAATACCAGAATGCCAGAAGCTACACACGTAATACATGTGGCACAAAACAGAAATATGTACATACTTATTTTGTGACGGTAGCCAACCTGCGGTAGATGGCACATAGCTAAATAAGATTGGTAACTCGAGAAAAACAGACATAAAATATCTTCAACAAAAAGATTCCTCACGAAGACTCATAAAAATCCTCCATGTAGAGCAATTCAAAGAACAAGATTACCATTACCTAGTAGAACGAGTAATTATGAATATAAATGAGAACATTCAAAAACAATTTGCTAATTTAAGATATTATTTTCAGAAAAAGTATGAGATATTTCTCTACATCGTGAAATTTGCCCAGAAGATGACACCAACACTTCTTGAACTGAAAAAATACAAAATTTTCACAAACTATTTATATCCGGAAGAAAAAATGTGTACCTTGTAGAGAAAACTATGCATGGATGAAATCCCAAAAAGTCAACCAAGTAAAGACGTTATTGACAATATTGCCTCGAACTATTGTCTCAAAAAGTCAACCAAGACCATATTGACAATTCTGCCTCTACTGCTTAGGAACTTTTTTTGTGAATGTTGTATACGTAATTATACAAAATTAATTATAATTAAATATTAAATACACCTGATTTTACTGTGAGGCATAATTACAGTTTTCTTCTTTATCAAATTACATTGTTTATGACAGGTAAAAATTGTACAGTTACATAAAAAGAAAACATATATTTAAAATATAATTTTGTTTCTTTATTTTTAGGTTATTGTCTCTCTAATTACGGAGAGTCAGGGAATGGTAGATATGCTTCAAAACTAATTTAATAATGGCGTAATATTTTACCACAAAGCATTTAAAACAAGCTGCTGTATTCCCGAACTTCATTTTAGTAATCAATATTCTCTTTTGAAATAATTAAACGTGTTTAATATTTTAACTACTATCTATTATGGAGATAAACGACCATTTTAATTAGAAATATGTACTTTATATTTGATGTTTTGATTTTCACCTCGGAAATTATTATTAGAGACTTTGCTTATATCCTAATAACTATTTGTTACTTTTAAATCGAAAAGTTTTTCTAATAATTTAATTTTATTTGCCTTTCTCACAATTACGACATAATATAATATTGTTACATATATTTAATTTTCAGGGTTCCTTTTTTGTTATACACTACTTATCTACAACTGTTAATTACTTACTTGTACAATAATTGTCTGATTTTAATAGTTATTTATGATATAAGTGTTAAAAGTACACGTTTAAGGCACGCATGTGAATGCGAGTTCTGCAATTCACATGAGTGCCTTAAAAATGTACTTTTTAACACGCATATCATACAATATTTTTTCTACAAACGTAATTAGAGGACAATATCTACAAAAACTTTTACTTGAACTTGACTGACATTCCATTTTTATATTTTTTTGACATTACATCAAAATTGCTATACGGTCAATACGAACTGCAGTGCCTTAAAAAAAATTTTAAAGCACTAGTGCCTTAAAGTAGCATTTTTAACGCTCGTATGGAGTGCTAAAAATTGCATTTTTAACACGGTTGTAGAAAAACTATATTTAAATCAATACTGTTTTTTATCCGATCCTACACAATATAAATTAGCAGCCTGCATGTGACATAAATTGACAGAAATTCCCATGTCCAAACATAATTTCGAGATAGAATTGGACATAATCCAACAAATAGCAGTAAACAATGGGTACAACGAACAAACAATTAATAAAATGTTAAACCAACAACTTAAATATCTCACTGAAATTAGTCTTCTCACTACCAAAGAAAAACCTAGTAAATACGTTCTGATCTATCAAATATAGAGGCAAGATATTAACAAAAATAGCAAAACACATAAACAAGAAAGAAATAACACCAGTATTCAGATCTAACAACAACTTAGGCAAATACACTATACTAAATTTACAATCAAGATGCAGTAGAAATAAACAAACCAAGACACTTTAATGTTACGAGGAGCACTCCCAAAAAATTATGGTTTTCAATGATATTGTATAAATCTCAGATCATGATTTACAAAGTTTATACATTATAAATCATGATTCGAGGGTGCTCCTCGTAACATTGTTGTACTCGGTTGCCATTAAGTCATTGGAATGTAAACAACTCAATTTGGATCCCACGTGTTGGGAAATTCAATACATTACCCTAGGGTATTATCCTAGTTGCCATGTGACCATCATAAGGCATTTTATTAAAGTATGCACTTTTAAAGCATCTATTATATTTAAAGGGTTTTTATTCGGATATTTTTCTTTGGTGGCTCAGCTAGCATCCAGTTTATCTAACACTGATGATGATTTTTTATAAAAATCGAAAACGTTTTGTTGTGATGTAGCCCTTTAAAGGGATTTTAAGAAAATTTTATACCTTTTACAAAGGCTTTTTTCCAATTTTAATGACTTTTTAGCATACAGGGTGGGGCATTAGTGTGAGAAAGTCCAATTACTCGTTTGTCGTAAGAGATACGAAAAAAAGTGATTTAGGTAAAAGTTGGGGCACAGATAGTATCATATTTTAAAAATATTTTCAAATATACAGGGGTATCCGTATTGACAGGGTGACACAAACTTATGTTTTTTTAAATGGAACACCCTGTATATCTTTACATTTTTGGATTCTCCTCGATGTTTCCTTTCTTAAAATATATGGTTTTGCAATATTATACGAGGTAGTTTAAAAGTTAATTAAGTTTTTTTGTTAATTTCGTAGCAAAATCTACACCTTGTAGAATTGTAGTGTTTTGACATCAAATTTTCTATTTACATTCAAACGATTTTTAGTATAGTCTACTACTGTTAATCATTAATAGTATAGCGAAATATTTAATTTTAGTATACAGGGTGGGTCGAAACTCGGAATGAGTATTTTCTGAGTTTTCTTAAATGGAACACCCTGTATTTTAGTATTGTAATGAAATTACATTTTATGGTACTTTTTTATTTCTTAAGCATTCCCTGTACCTAAGTGCTTTAATTTGTAAGTTATTCGTCATTCTTTAAGCAAACATTAATTGCAACAAAAATTACGTAAAATTTCATTAGGTAGCCGTTAAAATATCCAATCAAAAGTAATTTTTCGAAAAAAAATACATAATAATCTAGCCTGATCCTTAATTTATTAATATTGGATGACATATCTAAATAGATTCGTAGTTAAGGTTGTTGGTGCTTAAAATATGAATCAAACATACAAAATTCTGCCTAGTTGGCTATGACACAAAATTTGCTTAAACATTTGACATTATGCTATTTATATAGTTCCAGTTGGTTTGACACCATTACTAATATTAATTTTTAAGGAACGGATTAAAATGGCTTTGTGCTAGGAGAGTATAACAAAAATGAGCTACTTGCAATAAAAGTTTATCATCAGCAATTCCCTGATAGACGACAATCAAAAAGAGAAACTTTTGAAAGTATACTAAAACGGTTTCAACAGACTAGATACTTAGATTGTAAGAACGATTGTACTAATATGCAGATCCTTAGTGACACTTAAGGATTACATTTAATTGCTGTTTTCTTCACTTACAATAGTTTTTATTCGAGCAGATTTATCATAATCTAAATGATCAGTCCGTTGAAACCGTTCTAGTATATTTTTAAACGTTTCTCTTCTTAGTTGTCGTCTATCAGGGAATTTCTGATGAAAAACTCTTATTGCTAGTAGCACATTTTTGTTATATTCCACTAGCACCAAAATCTTATTAATCAGTTTCTCATAAGAAAAATACATATTAGTAATGGTAACAAAGCAACTGGATCTATAAAAATAGTATAATGTCAAATTTTTAAGGAAATTTAGTGTCATAGCCGACTAGGTAGAATATTGTATGTTTTTATTAATATTTTGCGCACCAACAACCGTAACTACAAATTTATTTGGATATTTCATCCAATAGTACTAAATTAAGGAACAGACTAGATTATGATGTATTTTCTTTTCCAAAAATTATTTTTGATTAAATATTTTCACAGCCACCTAATAAAATTTCACGTAATTTTTCTTACAATTAATGTTTGGCTTAAAGAATCACGAATAACTTACAAATTAAAGCACTTAGGTATAGGGAATGTTTAAGAAATAAAAAATTATCATAAAATATCATTTCATTACAATACTTAAATATAGGGTGTTCCATTTAAGAAAACTCAGAAAATGCTCATTCCGAGTTTCGACCCACCCTGTATACTAAAATTAAACATTTCGCTATACTGTTAATGTTTAACAATAGTAGACTATATTAAAAATCGTTTGAACATAAAATAACAATTTGATGTCAAATCACTAAAATTCTACAGGGTGTAGATTTTGCTAAGAAATTAACAAAAAACGTAATTAACTTTTAAACTACCTCGTATAATATTACAAAACCATATATTTTAAGAAAGGAAACATCGAGGAGAATCCAAAAATGTAAAAATATACAGGGTGTTCCATTAAAAAAAACATAAGTTTGTGTCACCCTGTCAATACGGACGACCCTGTATATTTAAAAACATTTTTAAATTATGGTACTATGTGTGCCCCAACTTTTACCTAAATAACTTTTATCGTATCTCTTACGACAAATGAGTAATTGGACTTTGTCACACTAATGCCCCACCCTGTATATACTTACTTCGACATTTATTATGACATATTATTACATCCACATTCTTGAAGAATAAAGCTATAATATACTAAAAACATCACTCAAATGGGACAACAGGTTTAGGAAATACGAGACATCAAGAATGGCCCATTTTTAAGGTGGTGCGTTAATTTTGATGCTTAATGTATATGAAGAACAATAAGAGCCAAAAGAGAAAGCAATTACACAGTGGTGTATACAAACTGGTGTATACAAATTGGCATGTGGTGATTCTCCACACACTTACATAGGTCAAACTGGCAGAACGTTTTACAAACGCATAGCAGAACATAAAAGTGTTTTCAATAATAGAAAAACAGATTCTACGTACGCCCTTCTTCTTCTAGATTCTAGATCATAAAATTCTTTAACGAACAGTATAAAATTCTTCATATTAAAAAAAAGGCCTAAAGCTATCTTTATTAGAATCCAACTTGAGACAAACAGGTTCCCACCCCTTCCACAGTTAGAAACTTTAAAGTGTAGACGCATAGTTAATACCCGCATCACTTGAGAAAAGCACTCTGCCGAATCAGCTATAGTGACAATAATTTATACTAAATTTTGTGAAAATGTTGAAAACAAAAGTCTTCTAGATGCACAATGATACCTTCGAAGTGGTTAAAGAACTTAAATATCCAGGAGCAACAATCACCAATGACAGCAAAGTAGAACAAGATCTTGAGACGCGAATAATGGCGGAAAACAGATCTGTTTTTTCAATGCAACATCGAATGAGGCTCAGGAGGTACAAAAATAATTATATACAAATCCATAATACGACCAGCAGTCTTGTACAGAAGCAAGACATCATGTCTAACAAAAAAAGATGTAAATAAATTGCTGGTGTGGGAACATAAAATACTTCTAGTAATACATGACCTTTGCAAAGACAGCGTGACAAAGAAATAGAGGCGCAGGCACAACAATGAGTTATAGTCTCTCTTAGGAAAGGAGTTTCTAGTGAGATAATATGTGATTGGGAGAAACCATATGGGAGAAGGTTTGTAGGATGGTCTAGAGAAAGGTGGAGGAGTGAGACAATGGGAAGTATTGGCACAGAACCGAAAATTAGGGAAAGCAATCGTAAACGCGGCAAAGACTCACGAAGAGTTGTAGTAACGCCATTGATGATGGTTATGATTATCCAGTTAAATTGTATGAACTACATTTGTGGTTGTGGGTAATCTTTATTTTGTTTGGTACATAATATGGAGGTCTATGTAACGCATTGTTTTTGTTTTAAACATATTGTTATTTTGTTAACAATCCTAAGGAGCACGTGTACGATAATGTCCTTAAACTCAATTCCACCTTCGGCGGAAGCGGACAACAGCCGTTTTTCTACTAGTGGAGGAGTTGGTAAATATCATGCAGGATAAGTTTTAATTGCGGTCTGCTAAGATGGCGTGCATGCCACACTCGCACTTAGCACCACCGCGACGTTGCTTTTTTCAACGCCGACTCGATCGATAGACGACTCTCGTGTTTTTCAAACATAAAGCTGTACAGACAACCGACCGACAATTAAAACTACCCTTATTGTACCTCAAACTCATTCTTAATTGGCACCGCGTCGTCTTTGAAGCACAGGAGCGGATTTAAGTGGGTAGAGAGCAAACGTTTTGGCTGGCTAAGAATTGAAGGTCAATATCAATAATGTATGTATCAATAAGTAGGTAATATAGCTACAGTATAGTTTTTAAGTATATAGCCTATAGTCAGGCCATGGAGTTTAGGGTGTCTACATTGTAAAAATGACGTGAACCTTATCCTCCATGCTACGGCATGCTCGACGAGCCATACAGTCTGTAGTCAACACCTCGAAGTATGAGCGGGAACACAAAGCGTACCAATACTCATACGCTTATAAAACGCACCTGGCTGATCAAAAGGGCCTTCACATTATACTCTTCTTCAACTTGTCTTGAGTGAAATGTCTTTAGATTTTTCTATCAGCCTCTCTTGGCTAACTCTTGTTTTTTTCCGACCCCGACAGGTCACTATATTTCTTTCTACTACATATTTTTCCCATATACACCTATTTTCCCTCCCCTTCTTACCTACAAAATATGGAGAAAACCAGATGCAAAAAATCCGTAAATAAGGTGGAAGCTATCGTGCTAAAAACTGAATGGTCGCACGTCACGCGGCCGCTAATGATGCGCTTGGGACACCGGGCGAAATCCCATTGAAAATTAGCCTTGTTCCTGTACGCGGGGCTCTACAGGAATCGACAAGGGTCCCCAGCTACTCGTGGAAATAAATATGAATACTCACCAACATGCAAGGCAAGCACGGTGTTTAAATGCCAAAAACCCGACCAGTGTAAACCAACCCCATTCAAAGTGCGTCAAAAATATAAACCTTAACATTCCCACATATAAATGCTCGGTCACTCTCTACTGAAGAAAGATTCGAAGAAATGGAGGAAGAAATTTCAAAAGTGAATTGGAATATTGTTGGTATCAGCGAAGTTAGAAAAAAGGGAGAGAATCTTATCTCACTCCCATCAGGCCATTTGTGGTACTACAAAGGAGAAGAGGAATTGACAGTCGGAGGTGCCGGCTTCTTTATTCACAAAAGAATTGCGAACAGAATTGTGTCAATAAACTAAATATCAACAAGGGTGGTCTACTTAAACATCAAAATGAGCACCAGATATATCCTAAAATTCATTCAAGTTTACGCACCTACTACAGGCCATTCAGACGAAGAAGTCCAAATATTCTACGACCAAATATCCTGTGAAATCAAGGAAAATCCTGGGCACTTCTTAATAATAGGCGGTGATTTCAGTGCCAAAATAGGTACCAAGGAAGACCCCTTTGAAATAATATTGGGAAATTTTGGAAGTGAAGGCCGAAATGATAGAGGCAAACAACTGTTAACTTTCCTTTTGTAAAACAATTTCTATCAAATGAACAGCTTCTTTAAAAAAACACAGAAGATGGACCTGGGAAAGTCCTGATGGAAAAACAAGGGATGAAATCGACTATTTCTTAACAAACAAAAAATAATTATTTAAAGGCGGTAGGTAATGTGTTAAACCAGTTCAGTACAAGCAGTGATCACAGGTTAGTAAGAGCTAAAATAACGATATCGATCGAAAAGGAAAGACTCAAAGTGATAAATAAGAAACACTCAAAGAAATGGTCAAAACCAACTAATATTTAGGAGTTCGAAAAATATATTAATAATACATTCAAAGATACAACAACAACAGACATTAATATATTAAACAAAAAAATAATCACCACAAAACAACAGGCTCAAACTAAATATTGTCCAACAAACCAAAAAAATGAAAAACTAAGTCAACCTATTAAAACCCTTATAGAACTAAGACGAAAGATGAAGAGAGATAACAGTTCCAGCAAAGAAGCGCTAAATCAAATAAATAAGACGAAGACGATCACAAAGACAATAAGAAAAGACATAAGAAACTACAATGTAGAAAAAAAAACAAACTAAGCAATAGAGCAAAATAAGAACAAGAAAGTTTTGAAGAGAAGCGTACAAAAAGGAAAAATAGAAATCAACAAACTAAGAAGCAGAACTGTAGAAGAAACTACAAACAGAGATGAAATATTAACAATAGTCGAAGAGTTCTACACAGAGTTATACAAATCAAGAAAAAAAGATGACAAATAGATAACTTCCAATTACAGTAAAAACTGGGGTATTAAATCAAGGATCAGATTTAATGCCCGATATAACAAAATCAGAAATCAAAGAGGCTCTGAAGAAAATGAAAAATAATCGAACCCCAGGCGAAGATGGAATAGTATCAGAAGCACTAAAAATTGGAGGAGATATACTACTTGAAAAAATTAAACTACTTTTCAATATCTGCCTTCACAACGCCAATATTCCAACAGATTGGAACAATGCTACTATGATTCTATTACACGAAGCAGGAGACAAAGCCAATTTAGAGAATTACAGACCAATTAGCCTTCTCAGCCATTTATATAAGTTATCTACGCGAATAATAGTTAAGAGAATGGAAAGAAAGTTAGAGACTTATCAACCAAGAAAACAGTCAGGATTCAGAAAAAGTTACGAAACAAATGACCATCTACAAAGTATAAAAACAATAATAGAGAAAGTGGTGTAATACAATAAACCTCTAGTTCTGGTTTTTATCGATTTTCACAAAGCCTTTGACACAGTTGAGTTTAGCAACATATTACAGACGCCTTAAGAATGCAGGCTAGATTATAGGTATACAAAATTATTATACAAACTATACTTACAGGCAACAACCACCTTCAAATTAAATACAAACAGTATTCGCATAAAAATAGAACGGGGGTTAGACAAGGAGACCCAATGTCACCTAAACTTTTTAATACGCTCTTAGAACATGCTTTCAAGAGTTTGGATCGGATGACAAAGGGAATAAAAAAAAATGGAGAATACCTAAACAACTTACGTTTCGCCGATGATATAGTCATAGTAGCTGGGGATATAGGTATGGCAAGAGAGATGGTGCAGGAACTCTTTGTGGCTACAAAAAATGTAGGTTTAAAGATAAGCATCTAGAAAACAAAAATAATGACAAAAATTTAGTATCCAACCAGAACATCAGTATTGGTGGGAAAGAAATAGAACTCGTAGATAAATATAAATACCTATAACCATTTTCAATTTCAATGCAATACGAAACTACAGCCGCATTATATTCTAGTTCAATCAGAGAGTGCAGCAAGCACCTCTACCAGTTTCGAAACTTATTAGTCTCTCATCAGGAGGCACATATGCTGCTCTCTTTGGCCCAACCAGGACAAACCCCGGCGTGCAGTTACGGCCATGAAATTACGATTGGCAGGGATAACTAGACTCATGAACTGAAGAGAAGAATCTGTTTTAGTATGGCAGCATTTGGAAAACTGAAAGAAACTTGTTAAAGTAAGTTGCCCACATGCCTAAAGAGAAAGGTATTTGATCAGTGCGTCCTCCCAGTCTTGACGTACGGATCAGAAACACTTACCTTAACTAGAGCCTGGGCTTCCAAACTAAGAGCCACGCAGAGAAGAATGGAGCGGTCAATGTTACGAATAACTCTGCGAGACAAAATCCGAAACGAAGAAACCAGGAGAAGAATAAAGGTGACTGACGTCATCGAAAGGATAGCCAGGTTGAAGTGGAGATAGGCAGGACAAATAGCCAGAATGACAGATGGGCGATGGACAAAGAGGTTATTAGAATGGAGGCCAAGAGAAGACAAAAGAAGCGTCGGTCAACCGTAGACAAGATGGACTGACGACTAAAAGAAAGCTAAATAAAAATTCTGGATGAGAGTGGTGCAGGATAGATGGGGTTGGAAACAGGAGGGGGGGGGCAGGTGCGAATCTAGAAATTCAAAATAGGGGGGTCAGACGTACCGCAAATATTTTATTGTCCAGATTTAGCCATACGACTCACGCTTACTCGAAGGATAAAATTCAGTCATCTCAGATCCCTACGGTATCAAAAGAATTGGGCTCTGGTTGACAGAAAAAAATAATAAACAATACAAAAAATACTTATACAGTGATGAGCGCACTAATAACCGGCAAAAAACGCAAAAGATGGAAAACATATTAAGTTGTGAGATAAAAAGGGATGAACCTAGTAGAGGTGTTAAATTTAGCGATAGTAACTTTAAACTGACATTATATTAATTGTTTCCCACCTTTAGACGTATCGGACGAGTTTGAGAAATGCCACTGACATAGTGACAGTTTTAGTTGACATACTCCTCTAATACGTCTAAAGTTGGGAAACAATCAATATAATGTCAACTATTTACTAGCTGTCGCCATCATTTTTTAAAATAGTTTTAACCCCGGTTAAATCGAAAAACATGAGCTTTATTATTTTATACTTGCAGACAAGGCTATGAATATCCAACAAAGAGAAATGCCAAGTGGTTGAGATGATGATTATAACAATCTGAAGAGGACAAAACAATAGATTTGTGGGCACCATTCTTCTTCTTGTTCTCGTATCCTCCTAATGAATGTTGGCGATTAATTATTTAATAGCTTCCCTATCTTTTGCAATGTAAAATATATTATATTCTACACTGAGGTTAGTTTAACCGCTGATATTACTAGACCAACATTTCTTTTTTATTTGCTGTGGAAACGTTAAAAACCGTCGGCGTCGCCCTTACCAGGAAATCTGTAAAAATAGAAAACTAGAAACAACGCAAAATCTAGATAAGACATAACAGAAAATCAGGGATATCGTGGAAGAAATTGTAAAAATAAAATAGCGCATGACCGATAATATAGCCACAGTTGATGATAAGAGGTGGATAAGGAGAATCCTAGAATGGAGACCAAGGACTTTGTCAAACCAGATTGGTAGGTGCAAATAGCAATGGCTGCCAAACATTCGATTAGATTGACATAAGATAGAGAAATATGGAAGCAATTGGGAGAAGCCTTTAGTAAGGAGTGGATGGAAAATGGTTGACGAAGAAGAAGAACCCTCCATTGAAAAGAGTGCTTCTATTGTGCCCATTCTCACACTAAATTCAAACTAAATGTTGTCTAATTGCTCTTTTCATACACTCTTTGTATACAGACGATGTTAACCTTTAACTACCCGCGCATCAAGTTATAACATAACTACACGCGTGGCGTACTTTATACGCCACAAGAAAATACACTTAAAAACAGCGGATTTGTTTATTTTTTTTTTTGACAAAATACACTTAGTTGTTTGTTATAAACCTTATTCAGCATCAGTAAATTGAGTGAATACTTGGAGTTCCTTCTCAGTAAGCCAACTGGGATTTATGACTGGAATCATGGAATAACTGGATTCCATGATAAATAAAATTACTAATAATTTTTTTTTGAAATGTGATTTTTTGCAGTAGAAAAAGTATTGTTTATAAAGAAAAATACATTTTGTGCCATAATGACTCAAAAACAATTGAAATATGTACTAATATTACTACTTATATTAATACAGGGTGTTTCATTGGGAAACTAACATACGTTAACTGTAGAAAGAGGATACTTAGGCGATCTCAAAAATACCATACTTAATGGATCTTATTCCATTAATAAAAAAGATACTGGGTGTTTTATTTATTTTGCCATTTTCTTAATTTGTTCATAACTTTTTAACCACACTGTATATTTATTTTATATTTGGCACGCAAATATCATTTAAGGTGTACAATAAATTAATTTATTTACAATTGTAAAAAATCCAGATCCGGATTAAAAAATATTGGAAAAATTTTCCGAGCCCAAAACAACACTCTGTACATTAAATTTTTTTAAAATGGATTTTTCAGTTGAAACGAGGATGAAAAACTAAATTCAGTGGTATAATTTGAATTTTCGACAAAATGATTTTTCTGGTGAAATTTTGAATTTGAATTCGGAAATTAAGTGAATTGCGAGAGCTCTAAGTAGAAAAAAATTGAAATACAGCTTACAACTTGTCAACCTCACTGTATATTGATTTTATATTTAACACGCGAATATTCTTTTAGGTGTACAATCAATTAATTTATTTACGACTATAAAAAATCCAGGTCCGGTTTAAAAAATATTGTGTAAATATTCCGACCCAAAAACACCTTGTATATTAATTTTCTTTAAAATGGATTTCGCATTTGAAAAGAGGATGAAAAGCAAAATTAGTGGTATACTTTGAATTTTCGTCAAAATGATTTTTCTGGTAAAATTTTGAATTTGAATTCTGAAATTATGTCAATTGCGGGAGCTCTTGTAGAAAAAATTAAAATGCGATTTTTAATAATTAATACCATTATTTAATCTAAATTGGTAAAATGGTAATATTTTAGTGTTTTTTATTATGTGTGAAAATTAGTTTTTGGCGAATATTCATCTTTAAATACTGAATAAATAATAAAAGGTCAATAAAGAATACATCACTTTAATTAAAAAAACAGCTAAAAATTATAACAAAACAGCGAAAATTTGCAGCATAATCACTATTCAAAACTAAAGTACTTATTCAAAATTACCACCATCAAAAATTATTTTTTTTATACGTAGGTATGGTAAATTTTTGTCGTTAGGTACCTGGCGTCATGTGTACTGTGTGTGTTGAGTAAGTGTCTTGTTACATTGCAAAGTCGACGTCATTGTCTTTGCAAAGAGGCGCTAATTGTATCCGAACGTCTGCGGTCCCTCCGGTGAGTACCGATCCCACAAGGACAGAAACTATTTTCATTTATTAATTTATAATAAACGAAAAATTTCTAACCCTTGTGAGATTCGAACTCACGACCATTCGGACCTTTCGATCCAAAGGTACGCGCTCTTACCACTGAGCCAAAAAGGGTACATCAAAAATTATTGTTATGTGTGCAAATGTTAATATTTTACCAATTTAGATTAAATAATGGTATATTAATTAAAATTAAGTCATATTTTAATTTATTTTACTTTGAGCTTCGCAATTTACATAATTTCAGAATTCAAATTCAAATTTTTACCAGAAAAATCATTTTGCCGAAAATTCAAAGTATACCACTAATTTTGTTTTTCATCCTCTTTTCAAATGCAAAGTCCATTTTAAAAAAATTTAATATACAAGGTGTTTTTTTGGGTTGGAACATTTATACAATATTTTTTAATCCGAACCTGAATTTTTATAATTGTAATTAAATTAATTGACTGGACACCTAACAGAATATTCGCGTGTTAAATATAAAATCAATATACAGTGTGGTTGACAAGTTCTAAGCTGTATGCCAATTTTTTCTACTTAGAGCTCTCGCAATTCACTTAATTTCAGAATTCAAATTCCAAATTTCACCAGAAAAATACCACTGAATTTAGTTTTTATCCTCTTTTCAACTGAAAAATCCATTTTAAAAAAATTTAGTGTACAGTGTGTTGTTTTGGGGTCGGAATATTTTTCCAATATTTTTTAATCCGGACCTGAATTTTTTACAATTGTAAATAAATTAATTTATTGTACGCCTTAAATGATATTTGCGTGCCAAATATAAAATAAATATACAGTGTGGTCAAAAAGTTATGACCCAATTAAGAAAATGGCAAAATAGATAAAACACCCAGTATCTTTGTTATTAATGGAGTAAAACCCATTAAGTATGGTATTTTTGAGACCGCCTAAGTATCCTCTTTCTACAGTTAACGTATGTTACTTTACCAATGAAACACCCTGTATAATCGTGGCATATATTATGTAACTAATACGTAACTAAAACCAAAATTTAAAGTACATTCCAGTGATAGGTTAGAGAGATAAACAAGATCAAAAATCAAATTTTTAAATATATTTGCAGTAGAATTCTTATATCTGGCGTACAAAATACGCCAGCGCGTGTAGTTAAAGGTTAAAGAACTATTAGTACGATTTTTATGCATGACTTGTATGAATTAAGATAATCTTTCTTGAGCAAGTGCAAAAATACAAATTTTATCTGATGCATGATGTTAGAATTTGTATATAGTTCTCAGTTGATGCTGATTCAATTATTTCTTCTGTATTACTTGTAAACAACCCTTGTATTTAGTTCTCCCAAGTGTTTTGTTTATCTTCTTCTGATAGCAGTATTTCATTTGAGTTTCTTATGACTAACGGTATTTGCTTTCATATGTTACTCGTAATTTCTTTCAGATTTTTTGTGTAGGTTTTTTTGTGTCGCCTTTTATATTGTACTAATTTATTTCTTTACAATTTCCTTTCACCCAGCCTTATTCACATTATTCTCTTATATAGAATATCATGAGTAAAGTCGACTCTACTAAGTAACAAGACATTTACTCAAACATACACTACACACTACTCTCAGAGCATAAACTAATTATGAAATTGAAGTCCGGTTGTTCGTAAAAACCAGTGCCAATAAAACACAAACACACACAGAGGCTTTTTTATTTCTTCCTGTAAGTTCTATATCGTTTTCGTATGTTGGTATTTATGTTGAAAGCTAAATAAATATTTTATTTGCAAGATACTTGTACTTGATTGTCCATGATATCGCTATACTTTAAATAGTAATTTACCAGAAATGGCATTGTTTCCTTACCGTTCTCACTTTAGTTATTGGATTTTTATTGCCTTCATAATAAAAGAAAAGAATCGTATCAAGAATTGAACAAGCGAGGAAAACATTCATGAACATCTTCTTTTTTTGTGTAGACATGATTCTGTCTGTTTTTTCAATGTGCCTTCAGTAAGTTGTCATTCCAAAGTTTTCGTGGTCTGATCATCTTCCTATTGGGGAACCTTCTCTCACCGTTCTTACTAGTGATGTTGATTAGAGTTGCTTTCGAGTATTCATTACAAATCGTTACTTTTGCATAAAGTAATCATTTACAATACTCGTTACTTTGATTACTTTTGTTACTTTTGTATTTGAGTACTGGTAATCATATCGAGAATCGCATTTCTCAGTACATATTTTGTATTAGTATTAGTAGGATACTTTGATTACTATGATTACTTTTGTATTTGAGTACCGGTAATCATATCAAGAATCGCATTTCTCAGTATTTCAGTATAAGATCCGATAATATAACAACGACCTTTACCGATCTATTTAATGGATAAAAATTAAATGATATGTAATCTATTATGTTAAAAATTATTAAAAACAAAGGGTGCCCGACATAATTTTGTCCAGACTAATTAATAATTAAAAATGAATTTTTTTATAAATTCTACTAATTTTTTTGTCCCGGGCAGATATTATTTTAGATTATCGGATCATAACAATAAAATACACATAGACCAAGGCATTTAGGAAAAAATAAATGATTTTTAGGGAAACAGTAAAACAGGAAAACGTTTTCAATAGAAAAATGGGTGGAAATGATTAATTGCAGTAAGTATAAAATACATCCAAAAGTACATAAACATGTCAAAATCAGTATATTAAGGGTCCGATTTTGGTATTCGGGGGTTTTGGGATCACTGAATACGACTACGCAATCAGAACCAACCTCCGAAACACCTCGTGCCCAGGGTTACTGCTAAGGTAACACGGTTGCTGAACACGAATACGTCAATAGTGTGTATTTTGGAACTAACATTTGTGAAATTCTGTGAATTATCTTCCTCGACAAATCGTATAGACATCTGTTTCTTGGTGCATGCTTTGTTAAATGATATACCTCCCTCTGTTTCAGCTACTTCTCAGCACCCTGTAATGCTGTACCTAAAACTCTTCATAGCCTTCGCCCTTCATAGATAAAATTTTAGTTAACTATTGATACCGAACACTCATGGAATACCGATCCGACTCCGATATCAACCGACTGTAGATACAATACTCAAAATAGGTACTCCCTCTGATACGATTGGTACGAAGTAATCATAGTAATCAAAGTAACGGTTTGCCTCTCTGTATAGTAATTGTTACTTTCGGTATTAGTAAGTAACGAGTACTTTGTAAGGAATAGTTACCTTTTCAACATCACTAGTTTTCACTACTTTTTTAGTGTCATTCGGCTTATGTGGTCATTCCATTCTACTCTTCTGTTTTTTACCCAGTTGCTAATGTTGTCCACCTTGCATATTCGTCGTATATCTGCAGTTCTAGCTCTATCCCGTAGGGTCTTACCATCTATTTTTCCAAGGGTTTTCATTTCACATGTTTCTGGCATTCTTTTTGTCCTAGCAGTATCAGGTCGGGTTTCTGTTGCGTATGTCATTATTGGTCTGATGACTGTTTTGTAATTCTGACTTTCATTTATTTTCGGATATTTTTATTTCTCCATATTGTTTCACTAAGGCAACCTGCGGCTCTGTTTGCTTTATTCACTTGATCTTCCATTTTTGTTTTGAGCTTTCCGTAGCTAGATAATGTGATGCCTAGATATTTAAACTCCATGACTGGTTCTGTTATCTGACCGTCTAGCTCTAATTTACATCTTAGTAGGTTTGCTATTTAAACCATGCATTTATGGCTGGTTGCACCAACAGATCTTAAGCTCCAGCTTAATTAAGCTCTACTTATAGATAGGGCCTCCTTGAGTATCACTTACGTTGCACCATAATTTTAGATTCTTACCTTATTATCAATTATATCTATTATTATATTATGGTGTTCTTATTGTAATATATTATAATTATATTATATTAAATCTTATGATATTCTGGACTTAAGCTTAAGATCTGTTGGTGCAACCGGGCATTAGTTTTCTTTGGTGAAATTAACGTGTTAAATTTTCTAGTAGTTATATGCATTAGATGGTTCAGCATATACGTTGTAAGTGATCTTCACTTTGAGAGATTAGTATGGCGTTATCGGTATAGCAGATTATTTAAGTTAGTTTTCTCCCATTTGGTATCATTTTTTAGTTCTTACTTTTTTTATTATATCTATATAATAGAGGACTCAGGGTATTCCCCTGTTTATACCATTGCCAGCATCAATTAGGTCAGTTGAACCTGACCTGAGTCATGAAAATAAAAACATTTTTTACTTAGGATTAGATCTTCGTCTGGAGCTCAGAATCAGACGAAGGTCTTCTTATGCTTAAATTTCAAAACAGATCCATTTATTTTCATTTTTATTGATCTAATCAGTCTCTTCAGATTGTATTTATGGTTCATTTTTCTTCTTTCATTCTTTCTGTAGTTTTTTCACGGCATTCCTCGATAGTTTATGTAATTTTATGATTCACGTCTATTGGTGATGTGCCTTCTCTGAATCCTAGGTACCTACTAAATAATATCCACTTTGACTAACAAAGAAGAAGTTAGCAGATATTCTGCGAGTAACTTAGAAATACATAGAACAAGTAAATATAGAAATATCTACTAGCAAAGGACACAGTCAGGGAACTCAGACATTAAAAACAGAACAAAGATCATTGATGTAATGGAAAGAATTAGTAGTCTTAAGTGGAAATGGATCAGACAGAATATGGGCAGATGGATAGTTAGGATAATAAAAGAAAAACCACTTGTGACAAAGAGAAATACCTTTGTCACAGGAAGAGTCAGGATTTATATCTGCTACAGATTTGCTTGCCAGTGACACATAAATTGCCTTGTCACAATTAAAAAAAATTAGGTTACTCTCAATATCGACATTAAATTCTAACGTTTTTCTGAATACTACTTTGTATTAGAAATTGTGTATCGTACATGTAATAATAACTAATTATTCTTCATTTTTTTTTTGAAAAATCAAAGAGTTAAAAAAAATTTTTTTTTACAAACGTGTTAAAAATGCAATTTTTAGCACTCCATACAAGCGTTAAAAATGCTACTTTAAGGCACTAGTGCTTTAAAAAAATTTTAAAGCACTTCAGTTAAAACAGAGAAATGTCAGATTTTGAAACGTCAAAATATTTGTATTTCATTTATTAACATTAATATTAATAGTACAACTTGCGCAATTTGAAAAAGGTTTAAAAGGTTTTTTTAAATTTAATTTACTTTAATAATTTAATAACTGTATTATTGCATTTTTAACACGTTTGTAGAAAGAAACTATTAAAATTTGTTAGAATATACAACAATAAAAGTAAGATGTTATTCTATACTTAGTTGTTATGATTTACGTATTGACAGTATAGGCAGTTTTTATGTAATGTCAAGAAAAATATAAAAATGGAATGTCAGTCAAGTTCAAGTAAAAGTTTTTGTAGATATTGTCCTGTAATTGAGAATGAATAAATTATAATTGTTAATATATAAGACGTTTGTAGAAAAAATATTGTATGATATACGTGTTAAAAAGTACGTTTTTAAGGCACGCATATGAATTGCAGAATTCGCTTCGCTCATTCTGCATCTTTCACATGCGTGCCTTAAACGTGTACTTTTAACACTTATATCATAAATAACCATTATTAATTTCAAAAGTAGTTTATTTCAAAAAAATATATTTATATTTATTTATTAATAACACCTACTAATTTTACTTTAAACTCATACCTTAACCAATCTTCTTTCCTGAAATGCAATTAATCAAATCTGATACAACACTTAATCCCACTCTGTACCTGTCTTAGGGTCAAAAGTATAAACAAGAGTTGTGTTTCAGCCAAACACGTCAATTTTCAGGTGTTCTGACAATTTAATGCAAATTTCTATGCTGGAACACGAAAAGTATTTGTAGCCTTTCCATTGCTATTAAACACTAATGTTTCCCTATTTTGGTGATTATTTCTTTCGAAATGAGAGAGTATTTACCTTCGTTGGGTATTTGCTGCCGTTTTATTATTCCTTCTTTTAACCCGTTACGTGAGATGTCTCCATAAAATTTTATCGCGGATATTTATCAGATTTCGAAGCTCACTTTTTGAATCTACATAATGATGAGGTGCGAAAGTGTTTCGTATGAAGTTATATGAAAGATTTGATGTCATTAAAATTGTAACGTATTACTTACTATTTTATGTTCGTCTTAACAAATTTTCTAATACATCTTTTTAAATTTCTAATAATCTATTATGTGATAGTTAAATTAATTTAGAATTTTCCATATAATATTAATTATAGAAATTTCAGAAAATATGTTGGTATTCTATTAAACTAAAAACAAAACTTGCGTATGTAGTGCGGCAGATTCGTGCAAATATTATTAAGAATTGCACATTTAATGATACAAGCGTATAATTTGGTCCACATATACTGCACATATAAAGGTGCAAATTTAGATATGAGGCCATCTCAGATTTTGCCTTTTACAAAAATGGTGGTCATTCAAAATGGGCGACTATACATATATGACTAATAGCACGATATCTTTTGAATGAAAAGTCCGATTTCAACCAAATTTGGTACGTAGGTTCGTTTTCTGATTTACAAGATCGATGTCGTGAACTGGAAGAATCGGTTTACCAGAAGTTGTGTTTTTCCTGGTTTTTTATGTAAAACTATTTTATATTATGTAAATAATTTATTTTCAATTTTTTCACCCTGTATATATTAATTTTTCAAAATGGTAATACCACTATTGAAAAGAGCGCAAGAATATGTTTTAGGAAATATTTTGAACTTTTTAGTTACGTTAATTATATTTACCATTTAATAAATGCATAACGTATCTTCACATGTACTTATGTGTGGCAGATTCGTGCAAATATTATAAGAATTATTGTATATTTAATGGTAGAGTCATATAATTTGGACCACATATACTACACATACAAAAGTTCAAATTTAGATATGAGACCATCTCAGATTTTGTCTTTTACAAAAATGGCGAGCATTCGAAATGGCGGCTATGCATATGTGACTAATAGCACGATAACTTTTGAACGAAAAGTCCTCAGCCAAATTTGGTATCAAGTTTCTTTTTTTGATGAATAAGATCGAGGTCTTGAACCGGAAGAATCGGTTTACCAGAAGTTGTGTTTTACTGTTTTTTATGTAAAAATATGTTGTTTTTTTTTTTAATTATTTCATCCTGTATATATTAATTTTTTAAAAAGGTAATGCCGCCAATGAAAATAGTGCAAAAATATTTTTTAGGAAAGATTTTGAACTTTTTAGTTATGTTAATTACCATTTAATAAATGCATAACGTATCTTCACATGTATTGTACCTATGTGCGGTAGATTCATTTTGAATGCCCGCCATTTTTGTAAAAGACAAAATCTGAGATGGCCTCATATCTAAATTTGAATCTTTGTATGTGTAGTGTGCGTGGTCCAAATTATATGCTTTTACCATTAAATGTACAATAATTCTTATATTATTTGCACGAATGCGCCGCACATAGGTTCATAGGTACATGTTAAGATACGTTATGCATTTATTAATTGATAATTAACATAACTACAGAGTTCAAAATATTTCCTAAAAAATATTTTCACGCTCTTTTTAACGACGGTATTAATTTTTTGAAAAATTATAATATACAGGGTGAAAGAATTGTTAAAAAAAACAACATGTTTTTACATTAAAATCAGGAAAAACACAACTTCTGGTAAATCGATCCTTCCGGTTCGAGACCTTGGTCTTACATATCAAAAAAAGAATCTATATAACATATTTGGTTGAAATCGACTTTTCGTTCAAAAGTTATCGTGCTATAAGTCACATATGTATAGTCGCCATTTTGCATGCCCGCCATTGTTGTAAAGGTAAAATTTGAGATGGATATCTAAATTTGAACCTTGATGTGTGTAGTAGGATGTGGTCCAAATTATATGCTTCTACCATTAAATGCACAATAATTCTTATAATGTTTGCACGAATTTGCCACACATAGGTATGTACATGTGAAGATACGTTATGCATTTATTAAATGGTAATTAACATAACTAAAAAGTTCAAAATATTTTCTACAAAATATTTTTACGCTCTTTTTAATTGCGGTATTACCTTTTTGAAAAAAGAATATGTGTGTACTTTGTACGCACGTGAGAAGTTATGCTTCTACTACATATTATGTGATTTTTAAGGCAATACCAAAAATTTAAAAAAATAAAAGAATAAAACGCACACAAACACATTGAAAAATGCCACAAAGCAAAAATTATTTCTGAACGATATTAATTGTTGGCAAAAATTTTAAATACGCATTTTCTAAAAAAAAAAAATTATATAACAAATATACTTACAATCTTAAAAAAATAAAAAAATAAAAACTGCATCGGGAATCGAACCCGTGAACTTCGCGGCGCTTTGATTCGTAATCGAAGCCTAGACTCACTCGTCCAATTCCACATTATTCGTCATGTGGAAAAATAGGGTAACTGAACGTTTTACTGTTTGACAGTTGTTTTAAATATAATTAAATTATGAAGTTTAAATTTTGTGGAAGAAAATATTAAAATATAACAAAACAGTAAGAAAACAATATATTAGATGAAGATTGGTAGAACTTTTGTTGGTAATCAAATTAAGTATGTAAATCAAAGCATTACATACCTACTAGATAAATAAATCTACGCCAAAAAAACATAATTTAAAAATAAAAATCGGACCTAATTTGGGATTTCTCTCTAAAATCCCCATTCTTGAGAAAATAAATGTATGTATTCCAGCCTAATGCAAATGTATAATTGCAATATGATTATAATAAAAACTACTTACCAAATTAGAATGAGTTTTCCTTGTCCAAAGTAGTCCAAATTCCAAAAATATAGGTGTATGAAAACTATTTAAAAAGGCAGTATAACTATTAACTAACTTTGTTTCTTTTCCCACAAATTTCAAAACGCAACAACCAGAAATAATCAAACTACGTACAGCTGTGCCACAGCCGCCATATTGAATAATTTTTGACATGTCATTTGAACATCCAATTAGAACAAAGTTATAATGCACGTGCGCCGGGATAATAGGTTTTAACATATAAAAATTCACCCTTATATCGCCGGTAAAGAAGTAAAACTTCAAAAATTTATATACAGAGGGAAAAAATTGCAAAAAAAACATATTTTTACATAAACAACCAGTAAAAACACAACTTTTGGTAAACCGATACTTCCGGTTTACCACATCCCTCTTGTAAATAAAAAAAAACCTATATACCAAATTTGGTTGAGATCGGACTTTTCGTTCAAAAGTTATGGTACTATTAAACACATAAGTATAGCCGCCATTTTGAACGCCCGCCATTTTTGTAAAAGGCAAAATCTGAGATGGCCTCATATCTAAATTTGAACCTTTATATGTGTAGTATATGTTGTCCAAATTATATGCTTGTATCATTAAATGTGCAATTATTTCACATATCGGCCGCACTAATGTGCACACTTTAACAAGTAGAAAAACTCGAGAAAACGCCAATTTCCAAAGCGTTCTAGCTTCATCTTCTTGTAGTGCCTATCCATTTTGGATGTTGGTGATCATCATGGTAATCTATACTTTGCATACTACTGTACTGAAAAGATTTGTGGTTGTTGTGTTGAACTACTTACGTAGATTTTTCATCGTAGATTTTCATTACGTAGATTAGCCAGATAATCAATATTTCAATAGAAAATAGAAAAAGACTGTATTACTCGTATACACTTCTATATAACTCAAAACGACAAGAGGTATATGTTTTCAAAAACTGATAGTGTGTAAAGTATTTATTAAAAACCAGCTACGTAGTTTTAGCATAGCAAAATATCATCATCAGAGTCTTGTAGGTATAAATACTCTTCCATGAGGTTTTTTATCATGTACCAACCACCCTAACCTATCCACTTCCATTTTGGGCATCAATTAGTACCACATCTAGACTTAATGTTGTTCTAAACCTATTTTCTTGTGTATTTAATTATTTTTAATGGGAAATAAGCCACAATTTTACTAAAAAAATGATTTTATTAACGTTTCGACGTCCAAATCGGATGCCGTTGTCAAAATACAAAAAATATTAATGAATTAAACAAAAATGTTGTTGATTAGTAAAAAAATCTTGTAATAATTTATTTAATCTGACTCATTTATATCGGCAATTCAGACATATATTATACATTTTAAAGTAGAAGACTTTAAAATCATATTGCCAATATTTATGAGTTGCATTCCAGGGACGACTTTACTGAAATATAGTTCATTCAATTACATGAAATCAACCCCAACTCAAGAATATCCGTGATTTACTATGGAATCTTTAACGCTAGAATTTTACTGTCACCGTTGCATGTGGTTGTCTTTTTAAAGACAGATCACACGCTATGATTTTTTTGTGACAGATATTCTTGAGTTGGGGTTGATTTCATGTAATCGAATGAACTACCTTTCAGTAAAGTCGTCCTAGGAACGCAAGTCATAAATATTGGCAATATAATTTTAAAGTCTTTTACTTTAAAATGTATAAAATATGTCTGAATTGCCGATATAAATAAGTCATATTAAATAAATTATTAGAAGAATTTTAATTTTTGTTTACTAAGCAACAACATTTTTGTTTAATTCATTGATGTTTTTTGTATTTTGACAACAGCATCCGATTTGGACGTCGAAACGTTAATAAAATCAATTTTTTTTATAAAATTGTGGCTTATTTCCCATTAAAAATAATTAATTACATCTAGACTTTCTCTAATATATCCCCGTTTTACCATTTTTTGCCACTGTATTCAATCTTTTAAATATTCTAGTTTCTATACCACCTGAACTTGTTTTTTACTGTCCAACATACAGTTCCAGACATCGTACTGTTCTCAAGAATAATAAATATCACGAACAGACAGACGCAGAACGATCAGATAGACAACCAGAGAACGTATACAACCACACGATTTGAAGAGGAGCCTGCTAAAATTATGTCAATTGATACACAATAAATTGGTGATAAAAATTGCATAAAAGGAAAACATTAAAATATTCACAAATAAAACAACAGCTGATATTTTTGAGAACAATCAAGCAGTATGGAAGAAACCATATAAGCAAATATGGAGAATGATCTAGATACTATACAATCTAATTCAAAAAAATATTACAGATAGATACAATTGCTAAAAACAACATTGTTATTATTATTACATTAAAATTTTCTTCTGCTAAGAAGACAAATAGAGCAGAAACAAAAATAATATTGCTGAGAAAACAATAAAAGTCCAAATATACAAATAAGAGATGTCTGTAAAATACATAACATTGTACGATGGGAAAGACAGAGAAGACAAGAATGTTACAGGAATATATAGATAGTAACAAATTACCTCCAATAGTAAGGTACTTAAAATCAACAAGCACCAGACAATAATTACGAAATATAATATTGATCTGAAGCCATTTTCTTGTGGCAGTTTAATGCAAACAAGTAGGTTTCTATTAACCAAGCAACAAATCAAAAATGTTTTAATTATATATTTATATTTCCGAAATTAAAATCGAAACGTGCCAGGAGTAAAACAGAAATTCAACGAAGACACCATCAACGAGACCGGAGAATTCCTGATTGATTTTTGTGCCAGAAACGAGATGAGGATTAACAACACGTACTTCCCACATAAATAACAACACAAATACACGTTTTGCAACACTAGGGGCCAAAAATCAATCATAGACTACATAATTACTAACAGAGCTTTTGCCCCATCACAGATACTAGATGTTAAAGCCCTAACCTCAGCTGAGACATAACATGGTTTTATGTAAAATACAGATAGAACGACCAATTAAAATTAAAAAATCCCCACATACATCGAGAGATACAATATAGAATCAATGACCTCAGGGAGCACAAAAAGATTGCATGAAAGCAGGCTGACAAGCAAATTGGAAAACATTAACATGCACAACTGTGAAGTAGAAGAATGCTGCAATGAAATCAAAAACTGCGTCCAGCAAACAGCGGAAGAGTCTATTGGCAAAAGAAAAACAAACACCAGCGCAGTAAGAAACAACAAACCATCGTTTTGTCAAGAAGTCAAAGAACTGGCAGAACAAAAGAGAAAATGCTATCTGTGTTACAAAAGCACTGGAACGCAGGAACAACGCGCCATCTATATAGAAACAAAAAAAAAACAGAATAAATTCGCGAATAAGAGCAATAAACAGAGAACATTGGATCAAGTTCACAAGTGACATAGATAACGACATCTATGGCGCACAGAGGAAAGTTTAGAAAATGCTAAAAAACAAAAAAAAACAGTGACTGAATTTGTAAAGACAAAGAGGATACCAACCGAGACGTGGGAAACATATTTCAGAGAACTCTACAAAGGTGAAGACGTCAATGACGAACAAGATTACAAAACAGAAGACAGGTATATCACTAAAGAAACTGAAGTAGAGGCGATAATGAAGATCTTAAAGAATAGACGATTGCCAGGTACTAATGGAATACCCAACGAACGGCTGAAATACTTCGGTCAGAAACTCACTAATTGTCTCACAACATTGTTTAACAAAATCTTATACACAGCAGAGATACCACAAGATTGGCACACCCGTATCACAATACCGATTTTTAAGAAAGGACAAAGATTATCTCCGGACAACTACAAAGGAATAACTCTCTTAAATACGACAATAATAAAGTTATTCACAGGCATACTCAAGGATAAATTGGAATCACAGATAAAGAACAGAAGAAAAGCAAGGATTCAGAAAAGACAGGTCGACGACGCGACGGACGCAATATTTGTCATGAAACAAGTGAAAGAGAAGTCGATAGAATATAACAAACCTGCATATATTTGCTTCGTAGTCCTAACGAAAGCATTTGACAGAGTCAGACTTAGCGATATAATAAAGAAAATTAAGTAAAAAAGGATACCGGCAAACATTGTTGAAGTCATAAAACAAATGAACAATAACAACCCGACAAAAATTAAAACAAACGACACCACTACGGCCAACATACCAACACCAGGAGGAATCAGGCAGGGAGACAGCCTCAGTCCATTTCTATTCAATATGCTAATGGATGAAATAATAGAAGATGTGGAATTGCTACAACTAGGATACAGACTCGGCCACAGTAGAATCAGTATAGTGTGCTATGCGGATGATGCAACCGTGATTGCAGAGGACGAGGATGACCTACAAAGACAACTTTATCGATTCTATCAAGCATGTCGATGACTCAACATGAACATATCCACACAGAAAACAAAATGCATTACCATTGCGAAAGACCCAATTAGATGCAAGCTCGTGGTAGAGGGTAAACCCATAGAATTGCTAAACCAGTTCAAATATCTAGGTGTAGAGTTATCAAGTTATCATGACCCAGCCAGAGACTTAAGAGGACAAATTAACAAGGCCGCTATCTTGTCCCGATATTTGAGAGATGTGGTCTGGAATAACCCATGTTAGAATTTATAAAACTTGCATCAAACCTGTTATGACCTATGGCATTGAATCAAGAGAAGACACCAATAAAACCAAAAGCATGCTATGAACAGCCGAAATGAAGACAATAAGAGCAATAGCAGGGAGACAAGAAGAGATAGAATACGAAACCACATCATCAGGGAACAATGTGGCGTGCAAGATGTAGTCAGATGGGACAGGCAAAGACGAAGAGAATTGTTCAGTCATGTAAAAAGAATGCAGGAGCACAGAGTACCAAGAATTGTGCTAGAAGGAAAACCAGCAGGCAAGCGTCCACCGAGGAGACCACCAAAAAGATGGAGAGATAGCTGGCAGTCTACCTCTCAAGAAATACTTCAACGTCGGAATTAACAGATCAACAGACCTACAACAAGTATAAGAAGAAGAAGAAAATCGAAACGTAAAATAAACTTAATTCAAAAGTAAACTTGAGGCTTTTTGCAATTGTTTTCATTTATGGCCCTTGTTTACTGTTCTAAGCCACCTTTTGCTTGCTACCTTTTTGCATTAGGTACTCTTTTAATCTCGCTGAGTTGATCATTTTTACTTCTGAGTATGAGAGTAACTCCTGCTACTTTTCTTTCCACTGATCTTTGACCAACTTCGATATGGTTTACTACTTGTTTTGTAGTGGCCAGGTTTATGCTCCAGTATGTTACTACTCACGAAACACATTGTTCAAACAGTCTTAAATGTTGTGCAATTTTCTTACTTAGAATGCATTTTATTCTGTCAAAATCCGCTCCTTTCAATTTCACTCTCCTGTCTACTTCAATACGTTTCTTTTTGTTTGCTATTAATAAGTTTTATACAAAATATATGAATTCTGTCATATTTTTCAATATATTGTTGTTTATTATGATTTCTTTATCAATTTTGTTTTTTCAATTCATCTTTAGACCTTACATTGATTTCCCATCCAGCACTGTTATAATTATTTTCAGATCTTTTCTGTTTTCTGTAAGTATGACCATACCGTCTGCGTATCTCAAATTGTTCATGCTTACATAATTTGTGTATAATGTGTTCCTTAGTCTCATGGGTTTAGCTTTGTAAAAACCATTTCTATCGCTTGAACAACTGCGAAGTTGAACAACTATGTTAAAATAGTCGCTCCTTGTCGAATACATCTTCTTATTGGGAATTGTTTGGTATTTCCGTGATCGTGTATGTATTACGTCGCTCTATCAAAGATATTGTTGATGAGAGTTTTGCATATCTGTAGTCTATGTTTGCAAAATGTAACTCTTCTATAATGGCCCAGTGTTGGTTATGACCGAACCCTTTTTCGTAGTCAATAAAAAGCCATACGTGACGGCATGCTTTATTCTTTTAGAAAAGCATTTTTGACTGTTAAGAAGGTGTAGATAGGAGATGAACACCAAAGAAGATCTGATGGCAGATCTTCTATCCGCAAAGGAGATTGTAACTCATAAACTATAAATTTTAATTGATAACATATTCTGAAACACAGAAATTTAGAAGAGTCATATTCTAATACTAATAGGGGAGTACAATTAGAACGAAAATATGCATTGTTTCGGAAAAATTCAAACAAGCTTATATTTTTCTAAAACATTTTTTTGTTAGTTTATATACTTGGTAAAGTAAAAAGTTCTACTCGCAGATTTGGCCGCTAGTTGTTTATTAATTGTTTAAACAATAACAATTCTTTTGTATAAATAATTTTAAAAATATCGTTAAATTCATCATTTTACTTTGATCAAATATGTTTCTATTTTATTTTTGATTATGCTGAATTCGAATATGGCATTGCAATTTGAAATATCGTATACAGAAGCTCTTATACAGTATGTATGCGTAGCTAGGAACCACATGGAAAACTTTATTATCAATTTTACGAAAAAAAGTTATTCTTCTTAAAATGCTCTGGATAGTCAAAGATCTAAAACTTAACCATCAGATATCAAATTTTATCAATTTTATACGAGTTATGTCAAAAATATGAATTACGTTAAAGAGTAAAGTACCTTTATATTCCGGAATATCAAAAAATGATATTATGAAAAGTTGTTTGAAATTAAAAACTATGTTTAAATATACAATTTCATCATTCTAATTGAAAAATAAAATTTCAATTTTTTCTCAAATTACGATCATTTTATTACAATTATGATAACTATTTTATTATCATATTTTACGAAAAAAAGTTATTCTTCATAAAATGCTCTCCCTGGTCTAAGATCTAAGATACAATCATCAGATATTAAACTTTTTTAATTTTACACGAGGTATGTAAAAAATATGAATTTTTTTAAGAGTTACGTGCCTTTATTATTCACAATATTTTAATTAGAAGGATGTAATTGAACACTAAAACAAACTTTTTAATTCCAAACTACTTTTCTTAATAACACTTTTCGATATTGTGAAATGTAAAGGTACTTTACTCTTGAGTGAAATTCATATTTTTTGACATACCTCGTATAAAATGAATTAAATTTGATATTTGATGATTACATCTTAGATTATATACGATGCAGAGTATTTTATAAAAACTAATTTTTTTCGTAAAACTGATAATAAAAAAGTTATCAATAGGTTCCCAAGTTACGAAGACATACTGTATAAGAGCTAAAAAAAATTTTTTACTGAACATTTATTATTGTTCAAGCTTATTATTAAATGTATTTTAGGTAAGTTTTACATAAAAAAGTTTTGATCACTTTGTATAAACATTTTTTTAGCTGGTAATTTTCGGTTTTTGTATTACATTTTTGTTATCTTTCTTAATTTTCTCAAAAAGCCATAGTTTATTTCATCTCTAAAGTAAAATAATTAAGTTAATTTTAAAGATTACATCCTAAGCTTTTAAAAAGTACTTATAAAACTGTAATAGATTTTTTCAAACTTGAGTAATACCGTCTTAAATTGGTGGTAATTCTATAAAACTACGATAATTTCAAAAATTACATTTTTTGAGACGTCATATCATTTGAATTAAATTGAAAGGTAAGTTGCACAAAATTGAGAGTTTTAATTAAAAAAATTGTATTAGTTACACATTTTTAAATTATTTTTAAACAAAATTCACGTAAGACTCACTTTCCGCCCACACCGTACTTATGACCATACATTTTATTTCTTTCTATTATAACCATAAGATAGCTTATTTATTCTTCTTTCATGTTCAATTTGTAAAATTTCAGTTGATCCATTAGTTAAAAAATTACATTAAAATAGCTCAACCATGCACTTCGCCGTACGCTAGTTTGCAGTGCGCCAATGTTTGTGAGAAGGGTGACTTTAGCGTTATAAATAAAAAATTATAGAAGATACAGATTTAATTTCAGAAAATTCTTTATATAAGGTTTTTTTTGTAAAATTTTCTGAATTTTTCAATGGTCAAGTCAGTTTATTTCTAAAATTTTTATTTTCGGAGTTATTTAAAAAAACATATAATTTCGTAGTTCATTTGTTTAATAAAAAATGAAGCACCCACTTCTGGAGTAGAACCTTTTGATATGTTGTTTATTAAACATTTCTTAATGAAATTACAAAAAGTTCTATCTTGTTTGATTTTTTCCGAAGTGAAAATCTATATGCACTCCCCTATAATACCCATAAGGCACAATGAGATTACGGTTTGTGTTAAAACATACGAATAAAACAAGGTGAAAATTTTCCCACACGAAACTGATAATACCAGCTACATAATAATGTTATTAAAAAATATTACAACTATATAAAATGTTGGTTCCAAACACAAACTTACAAAGTGTATAAATATAAATAACAGGAAACAATTAAATTGCAATTAACAAAGTTGCTTTACTGATAATTAGTGTTGAAAATGCGTGTGTGACAATGTAATAATAAGTACCCTGGTCTAATAAAAACAAGAATTAACATTAAATAAACTGTCATTGCGGAAAAAGTTTCGACATATATGAATTGTCATTATTGAATTTAATTATTATTTTGAAATTATTAAAAAAATATTAGCATATAATTATATTATTATATAGAATTTACTAAGCAGTTCTTTCTGCGGTAACTGTATAGCACAAACATGTTGTTGGTCAAATATAAACTGTTGAAGATAATTGATTTTTAAAGGGTTTTTTATATACTTCACTTGTTCTTTAGCTGTCTCTTTGTCACTGTGTCCCGGAAATCTTGTAATCGATTTTAAACATACTCTTCGACTAGCTAGACATCTGAAATCTTCAGAATAGCTCAGAACTCGATGATAGTGAAATATTCTACAGCTTTTGCAAGGATGCATTGAGTTCTATTTTGAATTTTAGCCCATTTAGCACAATGCAATGACATTTAGATCCCGTTGTAAAGTTCGTTAGTCAACAGCGGATATAGCAGTTATATAATATGTATTTCCATAGGACGTTATTTTCAAAATAACACCCTAGGGCCTATTAAATTTAAATAACTAATTAAATACTGTCAAGATGACAAATAGCAACCTAAGAAAAACTATATAAGAGTAACTATAGGCAATTGTGAGAACTATGTAGTTACCACAATCATTACGTTTCGACTATTGCTGCTGAATGTACTTATTTAACCCTCGTAAGGCGGTGCGGGGAGCAATTGCACCCCAGACCTCGTTTTTCTCACCTAACTTTTTTAATAAATTTTTTTATTTTTGTTCATTTTTTTATTCGCATTAAATTCAATTCTAAACACATTCCACCCATTACAGGACTTAAAAAATCTGCGTTTACGTTTTTTTTTTGGAAAAATGGGTGTAGAGTGCAAATGCTGAAAATTTCATATCCTGAATTGGGCCTTTCTAATGTTCCATCTGGAACTAACAGAGCTACGGGACAAGGTCGGTGTTACTTATGTCAGAGAAAAAGACCGTAAGTCCCGGCATAACTGTATTTTGTGTAAAAACTTTGTGTTGCTTACTTTGTAAAAAATTTCATGTGTTTGTCTTGCAACGATAACTAATTTTGTTTTAAGAAGTAATAATTACCTTGTTTGTAAAATTATGTTTCATAGTATAATATACAAGTTCTAATTATCTTTCAAATCAATTTCCCCAACGTTCACATATAAAAAAAATGGATATATGGATGGGGTGCAATCGCACCCCGCACCGTTGTTTACGTAACAATCTAAGCACAGCCTTACGAGGGTTAAAAACTAATTAATTAAAAATTCATTAAAATTTTTTGCATATAAATGATATTTAGTCGGACATTAAACGTTGAAGGCACCACGGGAATTATGGATAATAACGCTTTTGGTCAACGTATATCCCTCGGGCCAAAACACCATTAACCTCAGGCGTTATTATCCTTATAATACCCTTGGTACCTTAATACCTATTGGAAATCTGTCGCTAATTGGTGCATTTGACGTTGAAATAATCGTGTGCTATACTTTTTTATGTTTTTTTCTTATACTTGACATTCTGAAGATATTGAGGAAACTGTGCAGACATTTTTTATAAATTCTGCTAACTGTTTCTTTTTTTAACAACGATTTTCTGGAAGCGACCGTTTTTCTGAATGACTGTTTGGGGAACAGAGAAGGTATAAGTATTGGGTGGCATTTGTTCTTCTGGAGTAGCTGGAGACATATCTTCAGCTGTTCGTTTTGTTGCTGATAAAGTTGTTGAATTAGAAGTTTTATCCGAGGTTGGGATATTTTCAGATTGAGCAGTGCGATATGGATTTGTTACTAGATTGGATGTGATTAAAGCGGTATCGGCGACTTTTGCACAATTTTCTACTACTGAGGAACTTTCGGGTAGAATATTATTTATTGTGTGACAATTTAAGTCATTAGGAAAGGTTTCTTCAGATTGAGATATTAACGAGATTTGAACATTTTGTATGGGTTGTGGTGATTTTTGGGTATTTGGGATAATATTGCCAGAAGGGCATTTTTATGCAATATGACCAGATAGTTTGCAGGTGAAGCAGCGTTGACTGTCTAGGGCTAAAAATATTCGGTATGATAAATTCATATGTGGTATTTCTAAGAATTCGGGTATAATAATATCTGAGGAAGAAGCGATATACACCTTTCTTCTGAAGCTAAGTATGTGTTGGTATTCCGGAATTTATGCACTTATTCTAAGAAAGTTTATTGAAGAAACTAATTTTAATCCAATATTTTCCAGTAAAGTTACAAGAGATTCATGTGGGATCGTTGGGTCTACATTCGATAATACTAGTCTATCCGCTGTTGAAATCAGACGTCTTGCTTTGATGATTTCATTATTTACAATCATTTGACCATGATTAGTTAAAAACTCATCAACCAGTGATTTATTGGTTAGATAAGCACATATTCTGTTGTGTGAGATTCTGCTACAGAAAATGATGTTTTTTGGTTTTACCAGAGGTCCCAATTGGAGAAGATATTCTTGAAGTTTTGCTCCCTTATAATACCCTTGGTACTTTAATACCTATTGGAAACCTGTCGCTAATTGGTGCATTTGACGTTGCAATAATCGTGTGCTTTACTTTTTTATGTTTTTTTCTTATACTTAACATTCTGAAGATATTGAGGAAACTGTGCGACATTTTTTATAAATTCTGCTAACTGTTTCTTTTTTAACAACGATTTTCTGGAAATTGTGTTTCTGTCAAGCTATGTTATTAATATCCGCGCATATTAATAATTGCAATCGATCTACCATTACAAAAACTTATATAAAAGTGATAAGCTTAAATTCCAATTAACCGTAATGATAGCCAGAATAGATGTAATTAAAACTTCTTATTCGACCTAGATGAGTCGACTGGCATAATTTATACCTTAGTCACTGTAATAAAATCTATTTTTTATTTATTATAATAACGACAGCGACTATATTAATGAAGTTTTATTATGAATGTTTATCCGGTGTTGCAGGAGCATAATTATTATTTATAATTATTACGTGCAATTATAGAGAACTGTTTATAACATGAGAATCAATTATAAAGCTATTTGCGTACCTCGTAACCACTGATGACAACCTTAAATTGTTGGATGCTACTCGTTCACCTCCTGAAACAACAAAAAAAAATTTAATTGCTTTTCTGTGAATATAGCTATATAAACGAGATACAAATACATAGGTATATTTACGTTCCACTTTTGATCACAGTCAGCTGATCAGTTAGACACACAAAAAAGAATGTGTGTGTACTTTGTACGCACGTAAGAAGTCATACTTCTATTATTATGATTTCAACGAAATTAATATACTTAACAGGTTATTTGTATTGTATTTAAATATTAAACTAACTTTCTTTACCTACCACTTTTAAATTTTTTTTATTAAAACGATACCAAAAATATAAAAAAAGAAGATGAATCGTCCGGGATTTGAACGGTGTTATATCTTTCCTATACTACGATGTTATATCTTTCTCATACTGTTGTACGGAGTTTAGTCGTGGACTCTCACAGACGCCACCTGCAAGAAAATTGAGGCTTTTGAGATGTGGCTTTTGAGATGTGGCTTTATCGTCGAATCCTGAAAATATCTTATACCGACCACATTACTAATGAGGGTATTTTGCTGAGGATGCAAAAAGAAAAAGAGCTGTTAATCAAAATAAAAACAGCCAAAATCGAATACCTCGGTCACATAATGAGGAACAGTGAAAGATATGGACTGCTGCAACTAGTCTTGCAGGGAAAAGTAGAGGGAAAGCGAGGACCAGGAAGGCGAAGGATTTCGTGGCTGAAAAATCTACGTACGTTGTTCAATACAACTACTACAAATCTTTTCAGAGCAGCAGTGTGCAAAGTACAGATTGCCATGATGGTCGCCAACATCCGAAACGGATAAGCACTACAAGAAGAAGAAGGAATTTGAACCCGGGACCTCTTGATCTCCGGTCACACACTCTACCACTAAGCTATATTCCTTTTGCTTTGACAGGTTACAAGATTTCTCATACATACTGACAAATGTAATAGACCAAGTGCAGTATACAAAAATACTTTAAATATACTTACTATTATTATAAAATATCTTATTCCTGAGGAAGACAAATCCAAAGACACAAAAATTATAATAAATAATACATTTACTAAGAACACTAATATATCCTTTTATATGATATCTATTATAATATGACTTATTTGCGCTGACAGCGCTGATACATACATATCTGGAAAGATTAGCAACGAAATACATACTGTCTGTGTGCGCATGCGCCCGGCATTATAAAATTTCACTCTCGATCGTAAAGAAGTATAACTTCAAAAAAAAAAGGGAATTAATGGGCCAGCAGCTGAATAGGGGACTTGCACATTTTTGTTGTATTACATAGTAATGTTCAGTTTTGTTTAAAAATAAGATGTCCAAAAAAATATCACGCCCCAAAACCTCATAATAACGTATAAGTACCAATTTAAAATCTTCTGTGTATTTAAGTCATTTCAAACGATCGAAAAAGTGCGCGAACCCTTGTGGCGTCATATATTTTGTAATGACATTTCTAATGTCTCATGTAAAATTATATATTATGTACCGTTGTGTTTACTTAGGAGTTTAATACAGTTTTTGAAGTGATAGTATTGAATTGTATGTGTGTTTAGGTATAATGAAAAATAAAAGTAAATACTATAAGTGCTGTTTAGTACCGTTGTTTAGAAGTACAACCATTAAAACCCCCATTAAAATATTTATTAGATTACCAGTCGATAAAAAACGGAGTTTAATAAAGTGGTTACAAACTTATTGAAAGGACATGCAAGGCATTTAAGTTCGAACCTAGTAGTGTTTAATTCGAAATTTTTACTTCTATGTAAGTTTTTATAACTACGGTATAGAGCTAGGCACGGGGATTTTCTCTTTAATTTGAATTAAATCAAGGTTTCTACGACCATAGATTACAAATTAGTAAGGTAATGAGTAATGATGAATAAAATAATTGTAACTTCGTTAAAAAGATATGTTTTCCGACTATATGCAATATCTACACTGCGTGGGAATCTAAATCGCTAAATTTTAAGGTATTGGAGTAAGGTAAATTCACGCTAAATAAGTGAAAACCACATTCATAGCCGACAAAATATAAATGTATGGTCGGGTATAGTGGGTACGTCATTAATTGGGCCCTTTTTTTATAGAAGGAAATTTAACAAGCAGTAATTATGAAATGCTACGTAGAAATGAAATTGCACCGGTCTCGAAAACCAATTTTGGAGCAAATTTTAATGAGATATGGTTTCAAATAATAATAATAAAGTGTACAAATATTGGCATTTGCAGATGATGTTGATATCATTAGGCCAGGGTAATAAGACAAAAATATACCCTGTTCGTGACACTCCAGCAGCCAGGGTACTGAAGCGTTTTTTCGACAAGTAATACCTACAGGAACAAATTGTAACTATTTCCCGCGTAGGATCTGGCGGCCATTTTTATTTATAAACAATTAACTGTCAAAAAATGGCATTCTCCCTTTTTTTTTTCAAATCAATGGAAAACAGTGAAACTTATGATTTTTTTAGTACAAATATCTTTGAGATTATGGAAAAAGCTTTAAAATGATATATTACAAAGTTTAATATACTCATTTATTGTTAATATAATTGCGAAAAAAGGTCGGAATTAAAAAAAAATGTTTTCGCAATAACTGTTGTAAAAATTAGTGTACAGGTTTGAAATTTTTGTCAAATGAGGGTTCATTGGTGCTTAATATGTGATAAAAGTTTCAAAGCGATTCATTGAATTGTTTAAATTTTATTCGAATTATCTCAGAGAGCATTTTTTTGCAATAACATAAGTCAGAAAAAAATGATGTTAGAACCATTCCACATGTGTCAAATGAAAGAGCATGAGCTATGTTTTCAACTTGGTTTAAAAAAACCGAATAAAAATGCATTTATTAATAATAAATAATTATGCAAAGTTATCGTAAATCTTTCTTATAAATTTTTTGGATAACTTATTCCAAAAAAATTAACTTTTTTACACTGTTTTAAGTGCACAACTACCAAGTAATGTTATTTATATCATAATTGATAAAAAATTGTAATAAATATATACAATTTCTTATATAACAAAATAAAAAGTTTATAAGGAAAGCTTTACGGTACTTTTGCATAATTATTTATTACTAATAAATGCATTTTTTATTCGCTTTTTTTAAACCAAGTTGAAGACATAGCTCATGCTATTTCATTTGACACCTGTGGAATGGTTCTAACGTCATTTTTTTCTGACTTATGTTATTGCAAAAAAAATGCTCTCTGGGATAAACAATTTGAATAAAATTTAAACAATTGAATGAATCGCTTTGAAATTTTGATCACATATTAAGCACTAAAGAACCCTTCTATGACAAAAATTTCAAAGCTGTACACTAATTTTTACAATAGACATTGCGATATTATTTTTTTTGCAATTCCGACCTTTTTGCTCAATGATATTAACAATAAATGAGTATATCAAACTTTGTTATACGTCTTTTTAAAGATTTTTCCATAATCTCAAAGATATTTGTACTGAAAAAACCATAAGTTTCACAGTTTTCCATTGACAGCAAATCGACAGGCCAAAGAAACCTACAGAATCTGACAATAGGAGACTATAACGTCGAAAGCGTAAAATTTTTCACATATCTAGGTTCACTAGTTACCGCAGATAACAATATCAGCGAAGAAGTTAAGAGAAGAATACATATTGCTAATAAAATATATAATGGACTCATTAAACATCTAAGATCTAACAACATCACGACAAAAACCAAATGCAAAATATACAAAACCATGATAAAACCGTTCCTTATATATGGATCAGAGACATGGACACTGACGAAAAGCGATGAGAACTTATTAGGTACGTTTGAACGAAAAATTCTTAGACACATATATAAGGGTGTGAAAGAAAATGACGTATGGCGCAGAAGATATAATTTTGAACTATACGCAGCATACAACGAACCCGACGTCATAACATCCATAAAGATCGGACGTCTGCGCTGGATGGGCCATGTTGAATGAATGTTGGAGACCGAAACACCAAAACACATAATGAAGCAAACACCAGTAGGGAGAAGGTCAAAGGGAAGTCTCAAACTTAGATACATGGAACAAGTGGAACAAGATCTGAACACACTTGAGATTACCCACTGGAAGAACAAAGCAAGGAACAGAACAGAATGGCGGAAAATCCTAGAATAAGCCAGGACCCAAAAAGGGTTGTCGAGCTACTGATGATGATGATGATGATGGTTTCAAATGGTTTCGTGGATAGATGAAAGTGATTCTGCTAAAATAGCTACGTTAAATAGGCCGGTCGTAAGAAGAAGAAGGGGTGATCTAAACTGAGATATCTGGCTATAAGCAACCGAAAATAAGAATGCAGCGCCAAAGTGAGCAATTGTAGAACTATAAATATTGACATTGGTCATTGGACTTTTGCAATGGTTTTGCATCAGTTTTGTATTTGTTGAATGTGGAAATAATTTTTAATAGTAATAATTCGTTGGTAATAAGTTTAATACGTTAATAAGTTTTTAATAGTAATAAGCCAATTTGAATTGCGTTTCGAAGATTCAATTGCACTAGCCCAAAGGTTTTTTTCTTTAACAACCAGTTGATTTAAACCTTAAATCAAGGTTTCAAGCATGTGGTTTAAGCCTGCCAACCTTAAACATAACCTTGATTTCTGCAGCAGAATCGATAGTGTTCATATTAAGCCGGTCACTCACGATACTGCGGCGTGGTTCAATTTTGTCGAATTCGACTAATTGACAAAAAATTTGGTCGTGTGTGACCGTGCATCCAACAAAATCGTTACAATTTTACTACAGAGAAACTGGTCTCTATGCTACAGTACTGCAGAATTTTTTTATCATCGACGATTTTGTCGAACGACACCGCAGTATCGTGAGTGGCCGGCTTTATTATTAGGGATTCATAAACAACGTCCAATACAATTGGTTTTATTTTCTGCTTTTTATAAAGTAACGTGTTCGTCCCTTTTGTGCGCTTTGTTGTTCCATTAAGATTCTATTTTCATTGGCTGTAACAAATAACAATGATTGATATAACCATTCAGTATATTTGTTGTGATACATATTATGATACGAGATGTATGGAACATTTCCACTATGTAACCCAAAAATTGTTTCACTTTTTAGGCTATGTTTTAATATTTTGTAATGAAAAGTGACTTTTAATTTGCTATTTGAAGCAATACCTTATTTGAAAACAATACCGATTTGAACGACTCATTCGTGTCAAATTACTTCTAATAATAAGTAAATATTTGTATACAAATACACAAACCCAAAGCAAAATGGAAGAACAATGTCAATATCTTTAGTTACTCCTATGCTCACCAGGTAGCGTACCGCTTATTTTGATTTGCCTATGTGCTGTAAGATTTTACCGAGACGGAAAGAAGAACGTTTTGATGTATGCCAAGGCTCACAAAAGGCTGTAGCGCCAACTGACGATAATGATGATTTCAGTAAGACGGAGATCTAGCTCATTTTGGTGTGAATGCTCAGTGTTATTAAGATCACTCACTTCATACGGTTTGTATTTTACTTATAGGCTTATACTTTTTTAATTTAAAACATTCTAAACTAACTGATTTTATCTTTTCTGTCTGAAGTAGGATTATATTAATAGTCCACAGTACATCGTCCCTTTTGGAAGATGATTACAAAAGTCTTAAAAATGGTCTTAGCTGATTCGTTTGAGCGAGTCTACTACGTTCTAAAATATTTTAGAGTGCAGGTTGGACGCGTTTCCGCGTCCCGCGGTATTAACATATTTATGTTGTCGGACTAACGAAACGCAGCTGTAAATTTGTCGGACAAGAGATCGACTATCTTTATTAATTAAATATAAGTACTTTAAATTGAAAATTAAGAGTTTTGTGATAACAAAACTACCACGCTAGAGTGACATACAAGTGTTGGAGTCTACGAGTTTGTTATTACAAAACTCTTAATTTTCGATTTAAAGTACTTATATTTAATTAATAAAGATTGTAGATCTCTTGTCCGACAAATTTACAGCCGCGTTTCGTTAATCTGACAACGTATAATATTACGTTAATGACGGGGGACGCGGAAACGCGTCCAACCTGCACTCTAAAATATTTTAGAACGTAGTAGACTCGCTCAAACGAATCAGCTAAGACCATTTTTAAGACTTTTGTAATCATCTTTCAAAAAGGACGATGTACTGTGGACTATAAATAGACTAGTTGAAAAGCAAAGAGTATCTAATAATAATTTATAGTAAAGAGTAAGGAATACCAGATAGTAAACACCTTTGTCTATCTCGGGTCTAGTATAACTAACGATGGTAACTCTGAAGCAGAAGTTCGGAGACGTATTGGTATGGCAAAAAATGCGATGAGTCGCCTAACTAAAGTTTGGAAAGGCAGATCTATCTCTCAAAATATCAAGATGAGACTGGTGAATGCCCTTGTATTCTCAATATTTCTATACGGAGCAGAGACTTGGACTCTTCGCGCATGCGAGCGCCAAAAAATTTATGCCTTTGAGAGGTGGTGCTGGAGAAGAATGCTGCGCATACCTTGGACAGCTCATAGGATAAACGTTTCCATTCTAAACCAACTCAATATTAAAAAAAGGCTTTCCCACAATATGTCTGCAACGAATTCTGCAATTCTTTGATCACGTGGTTCGCAGAGGTGACGACAGTTTGGAGAGATTAATTGTTTCTGGAAACGTTCCGGGGAGAAGATCAAGAGGACGATCACCAACTAGATGGTCTGACCAAATAAAGCATTCAGCTGGAAACTCATTGAAGATAGAGACCAATGGAGAAACATTGTTAGGAATATTGGAAGAAATCACGATCCTCAGTAATGGGGTAACGACAAGAGAGAGAGAGAGTGAAAGCTAAGTAGCAGTTAATTTTTTTTTATTTATTGTAAATGGTGCGCTGACGTTACTTTGGTTTAAATAGATTTCCTTTATGTTTGTGCTTCAGTGTTACCTACCATTTTTGTGATTATTACATTTTTGTAAGTAGGATAGTATATACTAGGGAGCAACAATACTAAATTAATTTCTTCTAAAACTGGTTTGAATTGATCAAAACTAGTGTTATAAATTATATTGAAGATTTTCATGATTAATCATAACAGAACACTTTAATGCAAGACAAAGTAACTATTATAGTAAGCGTGTTTTTTGTGTCATCTTCGTAACCTAATATTTTGTATCATTTTCGACACTGTCCTAATGGCCAGCTACGAAAATCCAACCCTAGCTTCTCAGATACTACAAAGTCACTTAAATAGACTTGAAATATGGTTTAAACTGTGGAGAGTCAAAGTTAACAGCTCCAAGTCAACAAACTTACCGTTTACACTGCAGAAGGGGATCAACCCAGCTGTAACCTTTAACCTTTCCGGAACCGTGCTATAGAAACTTACGCTGCAGGCCGTGCGGGGCAACTATGGTACCCCACTAAAATACTTTAATAATTCATTTAAATTTTACATTATTGTTTGGAAAGTTATATAATAAGGCACTAGTAACTGAAATAATTTGTTTGTATTATTAAAAAGATTTACATTTTTTTATTTTTACCTGTAATTACAATTTGATTTTATTCCTTTTTTACAGTCAGGGCATAAAAATGTTTTACTATCTTCTCGATGTATGGTACAAATTGGTTTTCTGCATGTACTACATGATATTTGAGTCTTTCTATCACGTGCCCTGGCACAAAAGCTGAATCTTCGACTTGTATATTGTTGAATGTCCCTGGCAGGGGTTTCTGGCACTGTGTTCCCCGAGGAGTTAATTTCAATTTTAGTATAAAATTTAAATTATATTTGATAATTTTTGTAAAAAAAAACGATCTAGTAATATATTTTCTAAGATTACCTCCTGGAGGGATAAAAAAAATAAAAATATTTTGAAAAGTTATAAAGACAAAACCGCATCTGGGATAACCAAGTTGCCCCGCACGGCCACGGAAAGGTTAATAATACGCCACTGCCAATAATAAATGAGGTCAAATACTTGGGGATTTACGTAGACCGCTGCCTAACTTGGCAAAAGCATATTTGGAACAAACGACTGCAACTGGGATTGGTATATAGAAATATGTACTGGTTTATGAATCAAAAATCACGCCTAAGTCTAGACAATAAACTGCTAATCTACAAATGTGTACTGAAACCCATCTGGACGTATGGTATCCAAATCTGGGGAACTGCCAGTGAAACAAACCTACTTATTTTTATTTATTTATTTACCCACATCCCACATATACACAAAGTAGATGTCCAATTGAATAATACAATGAGAATGATTGCTGGAGTTATCAAATCAACCCCTACGCAATATCTCCCAGTACTGAGCCACATTCCACCACACAAACTACGACGCATACACGCACTTACTAGTGGGTACAGAAAGATAGTAGATAACGAGAACCTGCCAATCCATCAAGATATAGATGCCGCCAACGGTAACCGTCTACGCTCCAGACGACCGCCAATAAAAACAGCAAAGGTTGCTGTGGAAAATGAGTTCAATTTAACGACAAAATGGACTCGAGAATGGATGGAACAACAAAATAGCAACTTACCCTGCATCACACAAAAACCACCAGGCTTTGACTTACCACGCAACACATGGTCTATGCAGAACCGAATCAGAACCCAACACGGCAGATGTGGTTACATGATGCACAAATGGAGTAAACGAACATTTCCACTCTGTGACTGTGGACAACCACAAACCATCTATCACATCACAGAACAGTGTCCCACAAGATCATATCATGGCAGGTCAGAGGATTTCCTGATGGCGACTCCAGAGTCGATAGACTATGTAAATAAGTTAGATGTACGTTTGTGAACCTATGTATTGTCTTATACAAATTATATGTAAATGTATATGTGTCAGGTGCCATACGCTAAATAAATAAATAATCAAAGGTTATAAGGCAATTGTGCCAAGCTCGTTGGTACATTTCAAACCATAATATACATAGGGATCTCCAAGTTCAAACCGTCAAAGAAGAAATTATTTCGTTGTTCTCCAAGTACCACAATAGACTCCAGGTTCACCCAAACATATTGGTCACCGATCTCCTGACACCCCTACAGAACAGAAGACTAAAAAGGACAGACACTCTTGACCTCAACACTAGAAACTAATTATTCATTCCAATAAGTACTATTTTACCTACTATTCAAATTAATTCTATTAATTATTAATAACTGTATTAATTCAATTATTATTGTACTCTTTTAGGTATTCACCACTGGGTGAATACTGACTGTGTCACTTTCTTAAAACTCATATACATATTATATTGTTTACTATTTTGTATACAATAGATCGCAATAAAATTAATGTCAAAAAAAAATCTTCGTAACCTAAAGCAAAATTTTCCATTTTCACAATTTTTTTTCGCAGAACTTTTTAATGCAAAATATGTCTGTTATCAGTTTTTCTACATATTTTAAGTTTTGACCACAATAATCCTTGGGCGGACATACGGACGACACAAAACAATTTTTTATTCTCTATTTTTTTAATGCACTTCAACACAAAACGTTTTTATCAATCAATATAAATATCAATCAATTAACTGTCTTATTTTTGGAGATATAGCTTTGATAGAATTTTGGATAAACAGGAAATATGAGTTAACTCATAAACTCATTGACTATAATTTATATATCTCGATATTCAGAAAACGATATATTATCTCTTTAATACAAAACTAAATGAAACGTTTTAAACATATCATTGTATGCATGATTGAGTTGAGGATATTTACGATGTTGTCTACATGCATATCGTCTTTATCAACAATTTAATCAACAGAGTGTACATACAAGACCAATAAATATATTGAATTCATCGAAAATTATATCATCTTCCGCTCATTGTTATCGATATTACTATCAGTGAACAAATATTCTTGAATCTAAGACACATTAAAGTTGATTGTCTGTCCCTAAACCAATATTTGGAATACGTATATATCTTTGCAGGCGTGAGACTTTAACAGCTGCACTGTATTTATGACATTCAAATATAAAATTAATAATACCACGCTTAGTAAAGGTATCTCTGGATTCGTTATTAAGTAAACTGTAAACAAGGCCGTATCTACAGGTTTTACTAAAGGTAATGATTATTAATAAATTTTGTATAACTGCTTTCATTCAAATGATATCTTACCGTTGATTTTAATAATACTTGGGAAGGGAAAACAGCAAAACAATTTAAACATTTCTATGCAAAAATGCTGAATATTCGTTAATTTCTTTAAAAAACTCAATTTATAGAATTTTTGTCACTTTTAGTCCGTCACGATAGTTACTAAACTATCGTGATGATATTACCCTGGATTCTAACCAAAAATAATTGATTAATAGCAAGATGAAAATTTGTGAATAGCTTAACGGTGTCTAGTCGGACAAACTTTGATGTACTGGAACACTGGAACAGGGGAAGTTTTAATTCTGGAACAGTTTAAAAATTTGGAACGTCAGATTACGAAAACGTCTTATGTATTTTGTCGGACAGAAGACAGAACATCCAATTGATTTGTTACCTTTTCATTGAACTCTCATGCAGAAATCAGACTGCTATTACTAACAAACATGATTCCTGTCATCTGACATGCCTAATGTCAAAAAAAAATATAAAAATGGAATGTCAGTCAAGTTCAAGTAAAAGTTTTTGTAGATATTGTCCTGCAATTACGTTTGTAGAAAAAATATTGTATGATATGCGTGTTCAAAAGTACATTTTAAGGCACTCATATGAATTGCAGAACTCGCTATCGCTCATTCTGCAAACTTTCACATGAGTGCCTTAAACGTGTACTTTTAACACTTATATCATAAATTAATATTATTCACATCGGTCCATCTATTTATTTTGGTTTTGTAGGTATACTATATTGTTTATACTAGGCCGTACTAGTATATCCTGAAGTGTTCGTATTCATATCAGAATAAACTAGTTTGGCCTAGGCTACACTAGTTTATCCTATCGCGTTCAGGACAAACTTGTTTGGCTTAGGCTAAACTAGTTTGTTCTGAAATCTGGTTTGGCCGGTAACAAATATATTGAACAGAGTTGGGGCAGTCACGCTTCCTTAGGGAAGGTCATTTGTTATCTTCCCATCTGTTCTCCTTCCCGTGTAGCAAAATTTAGACTATCTTGTTCGGTAGCATGGACTCCGCCACTTTCAGTAGGTTCAGGTCTTTTAGTGTATTATATATTTTGCCTATCAGTTTTTTGTAGTTCACGGTATCGTAGGCTTACGTTAGATCAACCAGTACGACACCAGTTATCTGTTTATTTTCAAAACTCTCTTGGAATATTCAATACTTGTCTAGTATTACACGTTAAAGCTTAGGCCATAATCCCATGGGACTGCAAGGCCATCATGTTGACGATGATCTTCTAAATAAAAATAATTCTTATAGGTATTTGATTGTCAAAATAACAATGTGGTCATGTATGTTTTTGATAATAATACACATATTTTCAGGTATTTTATATTAGCCGCCCGGCACAAGAAAAAAGGCAAAGAGAATGAAGATCCCAGATATTTCGTGTATAATAATTCAAGGGTTTCTTGCTGGTCTTTATATTTAAGTTGCGTGAATAATCTCCAATTTATGAAGTTATACTTCTTTAGGGGTAATTGGGAAAAACGTTGAGAGTGAATTTTTATAAAAGCGACAGTATGAAGTACGCGCTCATGACAGTAAGACGTCAGTTGCCAAATCTTTCATGTTACGTATGTATCAATGTAAATAAAGTGTGAATAAAATATATTGGTGTTTTTAGCAAATATATTTATTATAATTTTTGTGTCTTTGGATTTGTCTTCGTTGGGAAAAGGATAATTAGTATATAAATATGATGAAAAGAAAATAAAAATTTTGTGTAGAAAATCTGATGATTTTTAGATTTTTACAATTATTCATCAAGGGTAAAGTAATTGCGGAGAGGCTACAGTTAATAAAAAATGACGTATTAACGTTATTTTTAATTTTTAGTATTATTTTAAGTATTAAAATTAGTTTAATATTTAAACAAAATTACAATTAAACTGTTTGCAATATATTTATTTCGTTGAAATTATAATAATAGAAGTATAACTTCTTACGTGCGGACAAAGTACACTCAGTCTTTTTTACCTATAATTGACACCAAATATCACCTTTTTTTATGTTTTTCGAAGTAACAGTGACGCCCCTGAAAATAAATAACCGTTGAAACTCGATAACAGAACAAATAGGGATCTTATTAAAAGGTAATACCAATTATCTATAATTTCTTGTCTTGTTTGAATTGTAACCGAAGAATTAATCGCAGCGTGCTTACGAAACTGGATTTCTGTGCTGTAAATAATTTATTTTCTTTATTATAAATAAATTGATTAATTGTCGTGTTGGAAATTATTTATTTGTACATACAAGCTATTCTTAATAACGTAGCGACATGACCGATAAGAATACAGGAAATTAGGCATTTAGGAAACGCCTTTTTATTGGTATTCTTTTTTCAATATTTAATTTTGTTTAAGCTTATAGTAAATATTATGGTTATATATTTTTTGTAGTTGTTAAACAAAAATAAAAAAGAAAACAAAAACTACATATGTATTGGATACTATTTGTTTTCATTCCTATTTTTGTTCTTATTATTCTATTTTTATTTTATTGTGTTCAAGAAACAATTTGCCATTTCCTTTAAATTACCTGGTAAAGACACTTGTGACATTTGTTATTCATTTCGTAGTCTCACGAATGAACTAAATACAGTGCAAACAAGTAATTTAATGCTTAGTAGAGATTTTGTCAGGTCAGGTCACAAGTCAGAGTAAAAAAGAAAAAGCTTAAAAAGTCGAAATACTAAACTGCCCAAGGATAAACCCATATCTAGGTTTTGAAATCCTATGCACAGTTTTTTTAACCAATTCGCTGCCTATCGAAGAGGATGGAATTCGGCTAGAAGGCATTCTGTTGAACGGCACCCGACTGAAGTAACCATATCCCTCGCGGACGCGTGAACGGCACCTGACTGAAGTAACCATATTACTAGCTGACGCGTGAACGGTACCTGACTGAAGTAACCATATCACGCGCTGGCCCGTGATCGGAAGCGAATGAGTTAAGAGAGTACAAAGATATTTCAATCAGCTGTGGTTTTGCTTCTGAGCGAAACAAGTACTAAATCTTAACTATTTGGTCAAAAATATTATTGAAATAGTGATCTAGAAATCGCATAGTTTCGTTAGGAGTGTCTTTGAAAGTTATTTCATCCTTTATGTAAAAACATGCCTTACTGTACTCTGATGAGTGTCTGCAAAATTTATGCTATACCTATCCATAACTGTCTTAAATGGAAGGCGTCGCCTTCAGGAACTTTTGGTAAGGAACCATTCTACTCATGATTAAAACAAACAACTTGCATATTATGTAACTGACTTGTAGCCAACACTACTTTAAGCTAAGGGTAACCACAAACATTTTTGATATTCCAATGTGCAGATTTTTTAATTTTTAAGTAAGATTTGAATAACCTTTGTTAACCATGTACAAATATGTGGTGGATTTTACAAATGCTCAAAATATCTCGATAAGATCTGGCGTATCCCTAAAAGTACAAAGAAACAAAAATGTTATAAAAACATTGTGTTTAACTAATGGTACCATAATAATAATTTAATTGGAACGTACACAAACATTTGTGGGGGTTTAAGGAAACAAAACCCCATAAAATTTTTAGGAGGTTCACAGAGTTCGCTGTTATTTTTATAAAGATGTTCCTGCCATAAGAAATGCCCATTTTAAATACGAAATCTCGAGCAGTTTTAGATATATAGAAAAAATCGATTTTCATTTGGTAACTTCAAAGGTCTCTTTATGCGCACATTCGTACTAAGGTACAATCGAAAGTAAGGTTCAATCGAACTATATTTGGTCCCAGAATATGTGATTTAATTTATGACCCGCCTTTTTGTTACACTCTGTAGAAAGGCAGAATTATTGGACCCTTTGGTTGGAGATCAGTAACATCAACTGATATGCCATTGTCAATTCAGCAGTCTGAATTGAAAGCTCATTTATAACGATAAGTTCAATATAGTATATAACTAGACCCAAACCCAGACATCCAAAGTGAAAGTTATCCTTCAACACCAAATTGTTCTATATGGTCCACATATTGTTCAGTCCTAAAAATTACACCATTTTGAGTGTCGCGTTTGGGGGGAGGAGTGAGGGAGAAGTCGGCAAATTAGTAGTTTTTTATATTTTTCGTCAATATTTCTAAAACTATGCGGTTTAGCCTGAACAATGTTCTATACAAAAATGTTCTACATTAAATTTTAAGCAAAAAAGGTACTATGCATGCTCCTTCTAAAACTAACGGTTCCAAAGTTACGGAGGTAGTATATTATAATTGGTCCAAAAAAGGCCTAACCCCCCCAAGTAGCACAATAAAAACATTTTAGTTTTATTAAAGGTTTATAAAGGTTTTATTGTGGTAAATAAGAAGATAGTTTTAAAGTTACTTTGTAGATATACTGCCAGAACTTTAAAACTGATAAGCATTTATCACTAATTAATCTTAATAGATAATTTGTCTTGTTGTAGTTTTAAAATGGTTTATTTTCAGTTCACTTGAAAACTAATCAGTTTCCGGACTATTTGGTTTTATTAGATTCTAGTTTGTGACCTTTTAGTTTAATTGTAGTTTTAAAGACTCTCTGAATATGACTAATAAAACCTATTATTAAAACTACTTGATCTCAAAACTGTTATGTCCGTAAACCATATGCCTTAAAACTATTTTTTAGTTTTCTTTAAAGTTGCTTTCTTAAAAGCAATTATTAGGCTATATTAAAACCAAACTGCATCAATTTGGTTATCGTAAAGACTAAACTATGCTTCTTGTTAGAAACAGTAAAACTAAACTCATTCCCTCTTCTTTCATGTTCAAAATGATCCGCCTTTTGTTTTAGAGCGAAACAGTAGTGTAGTTCTGTAGTGTGTTGTAAAAAGTGGAAGTACAGTTAGTATGGAAGAAATAAGTCGCAAGTACTTAAAATATAAACGAACTGGTCATCACGGCTTATTTTTCAAAGAATATAACATACACACAGCACTACGACGCCTCGATTTTAAGGTTAGCTTAACATTAAAACCGTATTTCATTATTGACAGCAGAATTAAAACTAAACGGTTTTAATTCCAAGACAACCTTGCTTTTATGTAGGATATATGCACTTGGAAAGGTATAAAATTAAACCATTTGATCTTAACAATTCTGTCGATAGACTAAATAGTTTTATTTGGTTTTCGGCCATATTGCTTTTTGGAGGTGCTAAAAGCCATGATAAATTACAATATAAGGCTTACATAGAAATTATAAATAAGCGACTTAGACATAAATTCGATTTATTTTAACGTTAAAACATTAAAATTGTAGATAAAATTATTTTTTTTTTCAAATATATTTTTCAGATTTAAATTGTTTTATTATTATTATTTTTTAATCGCTAAAAGTCAGAAATTTTAGGGCGCATGAGTTATTTAGACCTATTTTGTTAACATTATCAATAAAGTTGGGTGCGCGAGTGTTTTTCTACCTTGACATGCGAAATAACCAAGTACTTTTTATTATTGTATGGTTACAAATACGTATAAATCTACCTATCAAAACACATGTAAAAATGTGTTGGCATATATGGAGTATATGGGTTTAAAGAATCATTTAATATGGTAAATTGTCTTTAAAAGTCATCTTTCCCCAAGTTCCGTAAAATGACAAAAGCTCATCTATCTAAAAGATCATATTATTCAGTAGAAGAGTTTCTGAATGACTAACTAAGAAATTACAGTAATGTACAAGTAACCAAACTTATCTATATTTGGGTGTCACATGCAGCAGCTTAAACTTATTAGTTCCTATGTCTATAAATAGTTTACTTTGTTGTATATTCACTTTGCAATTTCTATAAATTGTTGCAAATATATCGATTTTGTTTTCTTTTCTTTACTTTATTAACTTATACTTTGTATTTATGTATATTTTTTTTTATATTGACGATTTATCAAATTTCAGAAAATTGTATTTGTTATTATTATTGTTATTGTTAGATATTATTTATTTATTTTTTCTGACTTTAATTAAGCTTTGTCCATAAAATTTGTATTTTCAGTGACAATAAAGCATACTTCTATTCTATTCTATTCTAAAAGTCTCCATTTAAGAAACCTTTTTAAGTTTGTTATAAAACTGCCTGCACTTAAAATGTCTTTTAACATGGTTTTAAAAGCGCCTTCACAGCAGCTTCAAAACCAGTTCCTTAAGAAAACAAAGTTTTAAAAAGGTTTTTATTTTTGGTTTTATTGACCTCTTTCAGTGTGGGCCCTTTTATGCTGAAAGCGGTTTTATTGCAACCTTAAGGTTTACTTAAAAACCAATTGGTTTTAATTTTAGTTTTATTCTATAGTTTTAAAGCATCCTTAAAAAACTTAATAAACCCGTTAGGTGTTACTTGGGCCGTCATCCAAAATAAAAGTTTTACTCCAACACCAAATTGTTCTATGAGATCCACATATTTTTCAATAAAAAGTTACACTATTTTGAAAGTCGAGTTTGGGGGGAGGGGGAGGGTAGTAGTCGGTAAATTAGTAGTGTTTTTACGATTTTCGTAAACGATTTTACGTACGATTTTTTCGTTTTACGTTTTTGGTCAATATTCCTAAACCTAAGCGGTTTTGCGCGAACAATATGCTATACAGAAATGTTCTACATTAAATTGGAAACACAAATTTTACTGTTGGATAGATATTCATGCGACATTGTCCAAGTTCAGAGTGGGTTTCTTCGTACCAGAGATTTATATGGCTCAGGCCTGTAGACTGTAGAAGCCTCTTGCAGGTGGTGAGGTTGACGTTCCTTCAAGGGCATATCAGGAACATACCACCTAGCACTGAAATAGCAAATTATATTTAGAAAAGACAATCCTGCTAAAAAATTAGTTTCCTCAGTAATATTATTATAATTTGCCAAAAAAATAAAAAAAATATGGAAAACCTTCACTTTACATCCTCCGTAACTCTGGAATCGTTGATTTTAGAACAATTATTCATAGAACTTTTTCGTTTCAAATTTAGTGTAGAACATTTTTTTATAGAATATTGTTCACGCTAAACAGCTTAGGTTTAGAAATATTGAAAAACGTGAAAAAACTACTAATTTACCGAATTATCCCCTCCTCTCCCCCAAACCCGATGCTCAAAATGGTGTCACTTTTGAATGAACAATATGTAACTCTTATTTTGGATTTCTATTTTTGAACCAATTATACTATACCACCTCCGTAACTTTGGAACCGTTTGTGATAGAAGAATTATGCATAGGAACATTTTTGTTTAAAATTGAATACAAAACATTTTTGTATAGAACATTGTTCACGCTAAACCGCATAGTTTTAGAAATATTGACGAAAAACTTAAAAAACTGCTAATTTACCGAACTCTCCTCCACCTACCCCCTTCGCCATTAAACCCGACGCTCAAAATGGTTTAACTTTTTACTGGACATTATGTGGACCATATAGAACAATTTGATGTTGGAGGAAAACTTTCACTTTGGATGTCTGGGTTATGCCATTTTTTGGATCAATTGTATACTATTAGTTTTCGAGATATTTGAAACTAAAAATTAAGCGGCACAATACATTAATCAAAATAACTGTGCCGTAACAATTAACCTCAAATATCTCGAAAACTAGTGACTTTATTGTTAGGAGTAAAGAGTATGTTATTTACATAAAGAGTATTGGAGAATCAAAAAACGGCGCTGAACTTACACTTATTTACAATTTTTACCAAGTACGAAAAGGATACGTCGAATAGTTTTAAAATATTGAGCAAAAATATTTTATAAATTTTTAAATAAAACACCCTGTAACTCTATGTATAATGAGACATATTTTATTTGAATGATTTTGATTAAATCTTAATATTTTGATGTCTAGAATCTACAACTGGGAGATTGGACTTTCTTAATGAAACACCCTGTATAAGCAAAACATGTTTTTTTGTAATGTAACCTCCACACTGACCAATGGTCAATACTTAGTTATTAAATTTAGTAGAATAAAAGTACGATAGGAAGTATTAAGTAGAGGAAAATATAATATTGTAAAATGGTGTATCGGCGAGTGAGCCTTAAAGGGCCCGTATACATATAACTAAAAGGAAAAAAAAGAAGAAGAAAACACGACAAAAAAAATTTCTTATACAGTCAAACCCGCATATTAGAATACCTCTTAAAGGAATATCCCGGTTTAAGGAATAAAAATTTGAGGTCCGGAAACGTTTCTACTAGCGACCAATGATCGGTTATTAGAATATCTCGGTTATAGCAATATTTTTGATTGGCACAAAAGCTATTCCAATAAGCGGATTCGACTGTAGTGAAAAATCCCAACGAACCCGATTATGGAAAAGGCATTTCAAAATGTTTATAAACCCCGCGACGTTATTAAACCAACAAATTATAAACAAATTGGAACAATTTTCAAATGCCATTTTAGAGGGCAGTTTAATTGAAATTTTTAACCCATATTTTTCAACTCATTTTTTTTTGTTCAATATTGGTAACATAGCCCAACTTCTATAAAATAATATAATTTATAGGGCTTATTTTACAAGCAAATAATATTTTTTTGATTATTTCATTAATAGGAGATTCTGACCAATAGAAAGCTACATAAATCTAAATTAAATCGATAATTTTTGATAATTTCCCGTCGTCAAGTATATTACGTCAGATGCCCTTCGTTGCTACGAAAAAATACATTCAGTGACATTAATGACAATTAATGTTTTAAAAATTATAAAAGTGATGACTTTCAACCGTCAAATTAATATTTATAACTACTGTGTGTTTAAGGTGATACAGTAGCGATCAACAGGTAGCAAAAACGCGTTCCAAGATTGCGGCTGTAATTTTGAATATTTTTTCGAGATATTTGGCACACATATTCGTAATATAATAAAGAATGGCGGTACAAAGCCCAATTTGAAAAATATATTAATATGTGGAAATCACTCTGTAATTAAATACAATATTAAAAAAACGAGCCTGTACCGCCATTAAGAAGAACAAAAAAATACACTTTCTTCAAATAAACTTTTTAATCGGATGCCTAGATTTTGTGTCATTTTGGAACTACTAAAATTTTTTATTTTATTAGTAGTTCCAAAATGACACAAAATCTAGGTATTGGATAAAAAAGTTTATTTGAAGAAAGTGTATTTTTTTGTTCTTCTTAATGGCGGTACAGGCTCGTTTTTTTAATATTGTATTTAATTACAGAATAATTTCCACATATTAATATATTTTTCAAATTGGGCTTTGTACCGCCATTCTTTATTATATTACGGATACGTGTGCCAAATATCTCGAAAATATATTCAAAATTACAGCCGCAATCTTGGAACGCGTTTTCGCTACCTGTTGATCGCTACTGTTTCCTCTTAATTGTACTAATTTGTACTTATATAAATAAATTACAATAAAATTTTAGTGTTGAACAGTTTTATTCATGAAATAATCGCAACAAATTGCACTCGATCTCTAAAATGAATATAGAATTTTTGCCCTCGTGACATTTTCACATAATTTCACTCGCCTTCGGCTCGTGAAATTAAAACTGTCAAAGTGTCACTCGGGAAAAATTCAATAATTTTAGAGCTCTTGTGCAATTACTACTGCAAATTTGATGTTTAAATTTTATACATAATTATTTAAATAAATAGGGGGTCAAATTTAATTTAGTAAGTCTTTAGTAAGACCTTCACTAAAATGTAGATTACTTCAGTAGTTAAAAAAGTAAATATTGTGAAAAAATGACCACTTTTAATTATTTAAACAATGATCCCCTCATATGATTTGGATACTTTCTTGAAAATGTCTTTTGTACTCACCTAAACTTTGATATAAAATTTGTTCCAACCTGTACGAATTTACATTTTGATTTACATGTACATAGTGTAATCTTATTTTACTAGACTATAATGTGCTCTATTTAAAAATTGATTTATTCCGGTGGGAGATACGTCAAAATAATTGTCAAAGTTAATTTAAATTTGGAAATCTCTCCGAAAAATATTAATTTTTGGCGGATTATTTGATTTATACCGTTCTAATTTAGTTTGTTTAGTTTTGTTAAACTTTTCCTTATTTAGTTTACATTTTGAAAGTGTTCATAAGTTAAACGTTACTTGAAAACTCCTCTATGGAGTCATCTAGTGGAGGCGAACCGCCTGATATTGAGAATTCGATGGATAGTAGCTGTGATTTACAAGATTTAAATGGATTTCTACCCAACCAGCCTCAAAATAAGATAAGTAGTAGTATTAATCTTAACAATATTAATGAAAAACAAAATACTTTAGTAAACTCAGATCAACCAGAAAAAACCAGGCCTGTTTATTTATACGAAAAAATTGATTTAGGACCTTTTTACATTTTCATTGAAAACTCCAGTTTAAATTTTACAGGAAAATTAAACGCTGTTAAAATAGGCGAGATCCTATTTACGTTACATCCAGAAATTGACAATTATATAAAAAAAATTGACTCAATCGGACGCAACCGAGTTAGGGTCTCATTTAAAAATTATAGTAGCGCAAATGCTTTGATTACTTCCAAATTCCTTATTCAAAAAAATCTGACCGCATACATTCCAAAATTTCAATTGTTTAAACTAGGTGTAGTAAGGGATATAGATTCAGATATATCGGAAGAATATCTTAAAAATAGAATAAAGGAATTTGATCATCATTGCAAATTCTCGGTTGAGTATGTGAAACGAATAACAAGAAAAATAGTAGCAGATGACAAAGTAATATTTAATCCAACAAAATCAGTTATTGTGTCTTTTAAATGCCAGAATATACCGAAGTATGTAGTAATTAATCATGTCTTACACACTGTTGAAAAATACCAGCAAAAGGTAATTATCTGTTACCACTGCTATAGGTATGGGCACATGAGTAAGCAGTGTAAAAGTAATCCTCGCTGTTTTAAGTGTCATGAATCTCACCTTTCCGATTCTTGTTCTTTATCATCGTTTAACAAAAAATGTCTATCCTGTGAAGGTGAACACTTCACCAATGAATGGGAGATATGCCCCGAATTTGATCGCCAAAAGAAAATAAAACATTATATGTCTGAAAACAGCTTATCTTTTAAGGAAACAATTAAACTCTTTCCTAAGATAACTTATGCATCTATAGCAGCCAATAATTCCTCAATAAATTCTCATCAAACTCCAAATATGAATGCACCATCCTCTTCATATTCCTTTACTCAATTGTCCACGTCTCAAACATCTTCCAATCAGTTCGCTCTACCTTCAGTTTCAAATAGATATACAATAATAAAACCACCAAAATACAAACGACCTATCTCTTCCTCACCAGACCAAGTAACAATGGAACATCAAAAAATAATAAAGTTAAACCCCATGTCCAACAGACCTGGTGGTATTATCACCTCTTCTTCGTATCAATCTACATTTAATCCAGAACAAGGATCTAAAATACATGATCCATCAAAAGAATTAACAGAATTAATATCAAATATAGTTACAAGTATTATCTCTAATATAAATCACAAAAATTTTGAAATTCCAGAAAAATCAGTTCTAGTAAATTCAATTCAATCAGTTTTAAGTTCTCTCTTATATAATAATGAATAGATTGGTAATTTGTCAATGGAATTGTAGATCGGCTAACTCTAATAGAGAAAACCTTATCCACCTATTAGAAGACCAGAAAGTTGATATCGCATTATTATCAGAAACTAGATTTAAACCAGAAAAGTATTATAACTTTCACGGGTACAATATTGTCAGAGACGACCGCTTTTCAGTAACTGTTGGCGGTGGCTCAGCAATTTTAATAAATTCAAACCTATATTACGAGGAAGTCACCATGAAAGTAGATTTAATAAACGTTAATAAAGTAGCAATAAAAATAAAGTTTAAGTCATATACTGTCACATTTATATCTATGTATGTTCCCCCAGGAACCAAGTTATTGTTACAACAATGGAACAATTTCATAACATCTATAGAAAGACCATTTATAATAGGAGGTGACCTTAATGCTCACCACATTGCCTGGGGCCTAGACAACCAAACAGATATGAAAGGTAAAATCTTGATGGACTGTATAGACGATAATAATTTAATATTCAAAAATGATGGCTCTCCTACTTTCTTTAGGAACTTCTCGAAATCGGCAATAGACCTGACCATTTGTACTCCTGACTTAAACCACCTGATCACTTGGAAAACACTTCAAGACCTATTTGGTTCAGACCATACACCTATAAGAGTAGAGTTAGAGGATCAACCAACTCATACATATAATCCATATTCACAAAAGTGGAATTTAAAGAATGCCGACTGGAAATTATATAACCAGTATTCGGAAGATGTATTCTCTCAATTTAAAGATATAAATTCTTATGAACAAATTTTGCACAATATAAATACAACTGCATCCTACTGCATCCCCAAATTTAAAATAAAAAAACCGACTTCCAGAGGAAAATACTGGTGGGATTTAGAATGTGAAGAAGCAGTCAGAAGAAGACAGGAAAGTTTTTGTATATTCAAAGAAAATCCAAACCATGAAAACCTACTTAAGTATAAAAAAGATGATGCACATGTCAAGAAGATCACTAAACAAACTAAAAGAAATAGCTGGAGAGATTATGTCGGATCCCTAAATAGGTCAGTCCCTATTAAAGATGTATGGTCAAAAGTTAACCGAATAAAAAATAGAAAAACAAAGAACAAAGTCCCTGTTATTCTGTCGGAAGCTTCGTGGATAGAAGAGTTCCATCAAAATATCACACCGCCGTCTGCAGAATTAGTAATTCCTGATTTACAACTAAATGCTCTGTACGACTATCCAGAACCAATCCGTTTCCTAGTCAAACCATTTTCTGCCACTGAACTAAACTTTGCGTTGAAGAAAAACTCAAATTCAGCACCAGGTGCCGATAATATCCATTACTCGATGCTATCAAATCTTTCAAGAATTGGTAAGGCTGCACTACTAAATATATATAATGAAATTTGGATGCGCCGCATAAAGATTCCTGACGATTGGCACGTTTACACTATTATCCCGGTTTTAAAACCAGGAAAATCATCAAAGAATTGGGATTCTTACCGTCCAATCGGTCTGGCTTCCTGTTTACTAAAAACATATGAGAGACTTATTAAAAACCGTCTGGAATTTTGGCTAGAAAAGAACGACCTATTACCAAGAAGTCAGTTTGGTTTTAGAAAAGGTAAATCCACACAAGATAGCCTCTGCCACTTTTTAATAGACATTTATAGTTCCTTTACTTATAAGAAAGCAGTTACTGCTTTGTTCTTAGATATAAAAGGGGCTTACGACAACGTTAATCTTCACATACTATACGCGAAAATGTTGGAAATAGGAATACCCGAGATAGTAACATGGAACATCATTAACTTATACATTAATCGAGCAGTTCACGTTAGATTAAATGGAGATCAATCTAACTCCCGATACACATCTTTGGGACTACCTCAGGGTAGCATCCTAAGTCCTATATTATATATACTGTATACTGCTGACTTAGAAACTAAACTTCCTCAACACATAAAAATCCTACAGTACGCTGATGATGTTGCGATATATGCAGAAAATAAGTCAATAGATAGATGTAATAACTACCTTAAATCGACATTGAATATTATAAAAAAATGGGCTACCGATAATAACTTAACAATATCAGAGAGTAAATCAACCATTGTTACCTTTACTAAAAAACGATATGTTCCTCAAAGCCATCTACAATTTGATAATACTAGTATTCCTTATAAAACTTCAATAAAATTTCTTGGCGTATTTTTAGACTCCAAATTAAATTGGAAAGAACACACAAATTACATATTACGAAGAATGGAAAATGCAATGAATATCATGAAGACTGTAAGTGTCAGTAACTGGGGAGCTGATCCAAACATATCAATATTACTATACAGAAATTTGATAAGATCAATCTTAGACTATGGATCTATTTTTTATGGCTCAGCATCAAACTCTGTACTCCAAAAAATCGAGAGGATCAAAAATAAGGCACTTAGGTTATGCACTGGTTATCTTCGTAGCACACCTATATTGGTCATGGAATGTGAGCTTAATGAACCTCCACTTTCATTACGCAGGGAATACCTAAGTGAGAAATTTATAGTTAAAACAGCGGTTAACGATAAACTGCTATTAAATAAAATTGTTCATTTAACCACCTCATACCTAACTCATTATTACTGGGAAAAAAAGAAACTGCTTTTAGTTGTGGAAAGCTTCCTCAACGTTTCTAATTCCATTGGCGACATACACCAAATTGAACAAAGCTCGTCTCGAAAGCTAAATTATGAAGATTATTTATCTCCAGTTAACTGTCATTTAAGTAATATTCGTGCGACAGACTTCCTTACTAAAATAGACCACCTTCAGTGTGTACAAAAAAACTGGGGGAGTTATCAGAAATTATATACGGATGGTTCAAAAATGGAAGGAAAAGTTGGATATGCTATATATTACCCACAAAAAAGTATAAAAATAAACAACAGATTACCTGATAAAATGACAATTTTCACAGCTGAACTCATTGCAATCAAAGAAGCATACAAAATATGTATTAATCAAAAAGAACTCAATTATGTTATATTTACAGACTGCCAAAGCATTGTAAAGACATTGAAATATAATGTACATAATTTTGCAGAAAATTATATCATCAGTGACATCATAGCAATGAACAGTGAAGCTTTGAAATCGGGCAAAAATATAATATTGTGTTGGATAAAAGCACACATTGGTATAAAAAACAACGAAATAGTAGATGATCTGGCTAAAAAAGCAACAACGAAGGAATCCACTCTGCATACTTATCAACTTCCTATGGGAGACATAATTTCTATTATGAGATCTATCAAACGGACGAAATGGCAGGAACAATACAATAATTCAGACAAAGGAAATTATTACAAAAAAATCCAGCCTACACTTCCCATCAAGACATGGTTTAATCAAGTTTCCAACAAAGGCTTTATCAAAACTATTTGTCGAATAAGAAGTAATCACTGTCTGACTCCAGTCTACAAAAGAGAAATAGGACTTGTAGATAATGATGAATGTTTATGTGGAGAGCTAGCTGATCTACAACATATGCTGTTAGAATGTCCTTTACATTTTATTGAAATATCAAACTTTTTTGCCAATCTAGTTCAAGTTAATGTACAATTTCCTTTTAATCTTATATACCTTTTACAATCAAACAATCTAGATGTTTATAAAATTTTGTACAACCATGTTAATTGTTTAAAATTAAAGCTCTGAGAAAAAAAGAAAAAAAAATAAAAAAAAAAAAAAAAATTAAATAAAATAAAAAGTTACTAAGATCTAAACCTCCGCGAGGTTGAATCGGGTTTAGGTCTTAGCGCGATAAAAAAATATACAAAAAAAAAAAAAAAAAAAAACTAAAAAAAAAATAAAAATAAAAAATGTAATAAAAAAAATGTTAAAAAATATAATAAAAAAAATAATAAAAAAAACAGAGTAAAAAAAACAGTAGTACTAATAGTTTTAAATTTAGATACTAAGCATATATTTTGTAAAAGAGAGAATTCAAAACACATTGACTGGCCAGTTGGTTGCTTAAACCAGTGCCAATAAAACATAAACACACACACATTTATTCCGGTGATTTTTGTTCTAAATTCCCTGGTCTATTAAGAAGGATATCTATCAATTCTTTATATTTTCAGTTCGAACTGTGTTTAAAACTTATATTTTATTATCTGTGTTTAAAAAATTTTGTTATAAAGTTGTAATTTTGGCTTAAATTTTCTCTGACTATAAATTTTGTTGTTAGCTCTTAACATTTTTAAATAACTTATTTTTTTTTAGTTCAGCTAGTTTATGGTAGGTACTATATTATTATATCAAAGAACTAATAAAACATGAACCTTTTACACCATAAATTCCAACAAACCTTATTTTTGCGTAATTTGTATATTTTTATTACTTAAAGTTTTAATTTCTACCACTACCCTCACGTTAGGTTTATTGCTGTCAACAGAATATTAGTTACTTGGCGCAGTTTCCAGACTAATTTCCACTTGGAAAAACTACCAGAACATAAATAATCATAAGTAAAACTTTATACTACTTTTTAATTAGTTTTCCTAATTACATTATGTCTGGGAACACATAAAATAAAGGAAGTTTTAGCGAAAACAATCTACTTTACAAATAGCCACAGTGAGATCCCAGAATAACTCTTTTTAGTGCAGCATGTTGAATACTTTATTAGCATTTTATTACCATTCTTTATCTAGATTAGAAGACAACGAAATTTTTCTGATTTACTTTGGAATCCGGAGTTATTATACCAAATACTATTTGCGTTTTATATAATTTTTCTATACAAAACTGTATAACTTTTGGGTATAATATTACATGATTTGAATCCTTTACGACGAATTGTTCTTTATTAAAGTTAAATCAGTAATAAACTATCTAGATATCCATGTCAACCAACCATACCGGACTGGTATTTATCACCAACTTAATCATTTTAATGAGTGGAACACAAAGAACATGTCAAATGACAGGAATCAAGTTGGCTGGTAATAGCAGTCTGATTTTTGCATGAGAGTTTAATGAAAGGGTATCAAATTAATTAGGGGAGTTCATATAGATTTTCACTTCGGAAAAAATCAAACAAGATAGAACTTCATTTTTTATTAAACAAATGAACTACGAAATTAGATATTTTTTTAATTAACTCCGAAAATATAAATTTTAGAAAAAACTGACTTAACCATTGAAAAATTAAGAAAATTTTACAAAAAAAACCTTATATAAAGAATTTTCTAAAATTAAATCTGTATCTTCTATATTTTTTTATTTATAACGCTAAAGTCACCCTTCTCACAAACATTGGCGCACTGTAAACTAACGTCCGGCGAAGTGCACGGTTGAGTTATTTTATTGTAATTCTTTAACTAATAGATCAAATGAAATTTTACAAATTAAACATGAAAGAAGAATAATTAAGCTATCATATGGTTATAATAGAAAAAAATAAAATGTATGGGCATAAGTACGGTGTGGGCGGAAAATGAGCCTTACATGAATTTTATTTAAAAATGATTAAAAATGTGTAACTAATACAATTTTTCTTATAAAACTCTGAATTTTTTACAACTTACCTTTCAAGCATCTTACTAAATAATGTTTCATTCAAAAAAATCTCAAAAATTGAATTCAAATGATATGACGTCTCAAAAAATGTAATTTTTTAAATCTTCGTAGTTTTATAGAATTACCACCATTTTAAGACGGTATTACTCAAGTTTGAACAGATCTATTACATTTTTATAAGTGCTTTTTTAAAGCTTAGGATGTAGTCTTTAAAATGCATTGAATAATTTTACTTTAGAGATGAAATAAACTATTTCTTTTTAAGAAAATTAAGAAAGATAACAAAAATGTAATACAAATACCGAAAATTACCAACTAAAAAAATGTTTATACAAAGTGATCAAAACTTTTTTCTGTAAAACTTACCTAAAATACATTAATAATAAGCTTCAACAATAATAACTGTTCAGCAAAATTTTTTTTTGAGCTCTTATACAGTATGTCTGCGTAACTTGGAGCCTATTGATAACTTTTTTATTATCAGTTTTACGAAAAAAAGTTATTCTTTATAAAATACTCTGCATCGTATATAATCTGAGATGCAATTATCAAATATCAAATTTAATTAATGTTATATGAGGTATGTCAAAAAATATGAATTTCACCCAAGAGTAAAGTACCTTTACATTTCACAATATCGAAATTGTTATTAAGAAAAGTTGTTTGGAATTAACAAATTTGTTTTAGTGTTCAATAATATCCTTCTAATTAAAATATTGTGAATAATAAAGGCACTTAACTCTTTGTGCCTTTCATTTGCCCTAACAGTGCCTTTTCATTTTTAACTTCAAATATGTCGAAAGCTAATGACTTTATCGTTACGAATAAAGAGTATATTATTTGCATAGAAAGTATTGGATAATCTAAAAATTATGTTAAAATAGGAGTTTCATAAGTGGCTTAGAATTTAGGAAGGGTCAACCATTCACTTTCCCTTGTCGTACGCCTCTGGTAGTAGCCAGAAACGATGATTTAACATAATTTAGTAGGGTGTACAGTGCCTACACTTTCTGCCAAGTATCACACGGATATGTCAAATTATTTTAAAATATTCATTTTTTTAAATAATTTATTCTTTATTTAAAACTTTAAGAAGTATGTGTGCCCGGTACTATAAAACTATTTGACATATCCTTATGGTACTTGGCAGAAAGAGTAGGTACTGTACACCCTACTAAATTATGTTAAATAATCGTCTGTGGTTAGTACCAGAGGTGTACGACAGGGGAAATGTATGGTTGACCCTTGCCAAATTCTACGCCACTGATAAAACTTCTATTTTAGCATAATTTTTAGATTCTCCAATAATTTTGATGCAAATAATATACCCTTCATTCGTAACGGTAAAGTCATGAGTTTTCGAGATATTTGAAGTTAAAAATGAAAAGGCACACTTATTTTGATTAATGTATTATGGTCCTTCGGATTTAGCTTCAAATATCTCGAAACCTAATGGCTTAATCGTTACGAATGAACAGTATATTTTTTACATGTAAAGTATTGGAGAATAAAAAATTGCACTAAAATAGGAATTCCACCAGTGGCGTAGAATTTGAGAAGGTTCAAACATTCACGTTCTACCGTCGTACGCCTCTGGTAGCAGCCAGAAACGTTTGTTTCACATAATTTAGTAGGGTGTACAGTACCAGCACCACTTACCAAATTTCGTGTTGTTGTCCCATGCCTGTTACGAAATATTCAGAAATAAATAAAATAAAAGTTTAACTTTGACACCCTGTATTTCGGTTATTATCAACTTTTGTACTAAGGTAAGTTATCATAAATCGAGCTATTTTAACCTCAGAAATCTAATGTTAAGCTATGGCCCATTCTTTACTAAACACCCTGTATATGCTCCTTTAGTACAGTCCTTCATTACTCTGCTTTCTGGCATCCATCCTTGTACTTCATGATATTTGATGTCATCCATTAAGTTGTTGAGGTGTTTAAGTATTTGTCTTCCTTTGGTTCATCTTCATTGTAGCCTCGACTGAAAGCTTTATTCACTGTTGTGCTTTGTTTCGCCTGATTACATGTCGTATATATCTAAGACGTGCTAACATAATAAATATCACAATATCAAGCTCCCTAAAAAATTCTATAAAAAGTACGTAAGACTCTTGAAATAAATGTATGATTGACTGAAAGTTTTACACCAACGCAACGGTTGGTTGCATTAAGGCTATTCACTGAGTCACTTCCTATTTAATCTCACTATGGTCATATAATGCGTCACCCAGAAAAATATGACATACTTCACCTTGTCATGCAAGGTAATATATTGGGAAAAAGCCGTGTGGGCCGCCATACAACTTCTTGGCTTAAAAACCTACGCCAATGGTTTGGGAAAACTAGCACTGAACTATTTCGTGCGGCTGTAAATAAGACAGTGATTATTAATATGCTGGGCAACATGAGAGCCAACGATCGACAAGCGGTCTCGGCACCTTAAGAAAAAGAAAACAAAGAAGTTAGAGGAAGAGGCTCCCAGGTCTATACCATTTGAGAGAGAGAGAGAGACAGATGTTGAAGAGGAGTAACTAAGGCTGAGATGAATGAATCGAGAGAGAAAGAATCGAAGAATGCTGAGAATCTCCTAGACAGACACAATAACCAATGAGGAAGTACTAAGGAGAATACAGAACAGCAGGAAGATACTGGATTCCATCAAAATAAGAAAACTTCAGTACTTGGGTCATATAACACGTGGTGACAGATATGAACTCCTAAAATTAATTATGCAGGGAAAGATTCTAGGAAGGCGCAGCATAGGTAGGAGAAACATGTCCTGGCTGAGAAATCTCAGAGAATGGTTTGGATGCAGCTCAACTGAACTTTTTCGGGCTGTAGTCAAAAGTGAGAATAGCAATGATCGGCCAACCTTTGTCGCGGAGATGAAACGTAAAGAAGAAGAAGAACTAAGGCGTGTCTAAAACAAAGTAGGTATATGTGGTTGGAAGGGACGGGAATAGTTGAGGACATATAATTGCTTAGGAAAAAACTAGGATGAGTAGGAAATTTTAAATACCTTGACTCTTAAAAATGAAAAATAGAATAGTGACTAATGCCTGGTTGCACCAACAGATTTTAAACTTAAGACGTGCCTTAAGTTCAGCTTACGAAATATACGCGTTGCACCATTGAGTCTTAGATCAATTTTCAGCTTGCCACAATGGATTGCCACGTGGATTGTATCTTAATCTTCGTCACAGTTAAGACGTGCCTATATAAGAACCAAAATTATGGTGCAACGTATGTGTGACTTAAAGCGTCCCTATCTATAAGATGAGCTGGACTAAGCTGGAGCTTAATATTTGTTGGTGCAACCAGGCAATAGTGACGTTGCCCGCAGGATGCAGACTGATTGATTTAACTGGAAACAAATGAAAGGCATACTCTGTGATCAAATAATCGTGGCAGGGCAAGGAAAGATATTATAAATATGGTGGTGTGGCCTGCGTTGGTGTACGGCGGTGAAGTGTGGCGTGTGAAGAAGGTTAAGGAAAAGAACATGGAGATAGCTGAAATTAAAAATGTTTACAGTCTGTCCCTTTTCTTTTTGCTCTGTATTTCCGAGTATTATTTTGTTTGAACCAAAACGTGATCAATCCTGTTAAGCGTCCGGTCCTTCCATTAGGAGACATCCAGGTTCCCTTATGTATTTCTTATAAATATATTTCAAAATTAAAATTAAGAATGTTTAATGTACCGGGTGTCTCAATAAGAATGGCTCTCGGCCATATCTCAAGAACCGTTTAAAGTACAGGTTTGAGAAATAAATATTTATAACAAAAGTTGCCTCGGGAAAAGCCTGGAAAATATTTTCATAATTGTAGGTCCACTGCTAGAGGACCTAATTGAATATATCAAAAATTAAAAAATCAAAATTTTACAAAATTTACCTGAAGAAAGGGCACTGGAAATCAAATCATCGTATTCTTCATAAAATTCTGCGCATATTTGATTTCACAAGTTTAAGTCTACCCTTGCAAATAAGAGGTGGGGGTGAGTGGAAACCTTCTTATGAAAAACCGGCTGTAAGTCTGGTTCTGCTAAAGCGGGCTTTCCATTTGGCAACTGCGCATGCATAATAGCCGCATGCGGCGGCCGCACAATAGAGGCATGAAGACGCAAGAAGAGGGGCATGCAGAAAATCAGTGCGCACGAGGTGGTTGCAATTGTGCGCGTGTCTTCCGATCTGATAGCGGGAGACATATGCATCTATCTGCCTCTTAATTAGTTTTTAATCGCGGTTTGAAGCACATGTACAGCAATGGAGTGGTCAAACGAAAAATGCATTGAGTTTGTCGAAGACTATCGCCAATTTACATGTCTTTGGAAAGCATCTGACAAAGATTATAAAGACAGAATTAAAAGGGGTGACGCTCAACAATATTTGGTTGATAAATATAAATTAGGAACTAGAAAAGCAGTGAATAACAAAATAAAAAGCTTCCGGTCATACTTTCATCGGCTTCACGCTGAATACAAAAGAAAACGAAGTGGAGATGGAAGAGATGATGCACTACCAGAGCCGAACTGGTTTCTTTATAAATATTTACTATTTATTCTGGATGGTGAGGAGAATCGGTCCGGCAAAGAAACGTTTACGACTCAACGAGAGACATCATCAGAAAAAGAACACTGTGAGGAGGATGAGGTAAGTTTGTAGTAGAGCATTTCATTGTATTATTTAAGCAAACAAACCTTTTAATGAAAGTTTTTTAATATGAATTATTCATAAAAATCTCTGTTAAGAAATCTGTATAGACGCTTTATAAAAGAACAGTAAATGTTATGGAATCGTATTTAATAGTTTAGGTAATATTTAGTGCAAATTCTACAAGGAAAATAGTTTATTACAAATATACGTCTTGCCAAGGTACAGAACCTTCATGAGACATAAAGTATTTCATAAAACCGTCTCTTATTTCTTTTGCTTCTCTTGTGGCATTTCCTCCCGTCTTTGCAAGGTTTGTAATTCCAGTGTCGCCTGCAATGTCTTTTCTCCATTTTCCGTGTACCAAATTTCCATCTACGTCAGAGTCGAGAGTACACGGAGGGCAATAAAGGTGACGTGATTGACGACTTTGTCGCAAAAAATTGTGGATGCAAACACATGCAAGCACCACTTCTTCAATGGTATCCGTCTTCAGTTTAATCGGTGTTCTAAAAATTCTAAAAACTGATCTGAGTGATCCAAAAGCATTTTCTACTATGCGCCGAGCTCGTGACAATCGATAATTAAACACTCTTTTAGCGGATCCTTTCAGCAAATCAGTTGCATAAGGTTTTTGAATATGTTTTGTTAATGGAAACGCATCGTCTGCGACAAAGACGTATGGTAGAAGAATATCAGTTCCTGGTAAATTTTTTTGCTATGGTAAATTGAGTACACCATCTCTTATTGCTGTATACAAAGAGCTATCAAGAAAAACCCCTCTATCAGACATTAGTCCTGGTCGTCCCACATTTACGTATCGAAAACAATAATTAGCATCAACAAGTGCAAAGAGAACTATACTAAATGTTCCTTTGTAGTTGTAATAAGAACTTCCAGAATTTGGGGGGCATTGAATTACAACGTGTTTCCCGTCAAGGGCACCCAGACAATGTGGGAAATGCCACCTTTCTTGAAACTGTTGAGCAATTTCCAACCATTTTTCTTCTGAGGTAGGAAGCTGAAATAAAAAGTGCCATTAAAAGATCACTTGAATATTTGATACAATAAGAAAAGTTTAACTTTAGCAAAACGTAAATCTCCTAAAATAAATTATTCTATTTACAGAGTCAACAGGACAGAGATAGTCATCGTGAAAGTGATTTTCAATCAGGACTGATCTTTGATTCGCCTCCAGGAACACCAGTAATCCGTAAAGCTGAAAATAATGATATTATTCGTAAACAAGGTCCGTCTAAAAGACTCAAAAGTACCAAACCATTCGAAGACACACACAGAATAAACCTGCAGAGGAAGCTGTCGCATTATTAAGAAACGTTACCCAAAATATACAAAAGAAAGACCAAATTTCCTCTTTTGCCGCATAAGTTAAAACTAGAATCCGCAACTTGAAAAACCCTCGCACACAGGCAATTGCACAAATGCGAATAAACTCTCTTTTATTTGAACTAGAAATAGAAGAACTTCAGGAACAACCATCTATTCACATTTCTTCTAATCAGGTTCTTACAGCCAAGGCTTATCCTAGTATCAATTCCAATTTATATATGCCTACCCATACGAGTGGTTATGATGTCCCCACAGAAGTTGTACACGTTACTGACACTGCCAAGCGGTATCAAACACTTTCACCTGCAGTGGTAACTCCTGGACCAAGCAGCAGCTCTACCATTAGTTCTGTTTTCTCACCGCGTACTCAACAATTCGAAAATAGCTCCCTCGATGGGCAAAATACAGTGGATGCTAGTGCGGCCAGTTGTCATATAAAAGATTTTTTGAACTTTTAAGCAGAATAGCAAGCTTAATGTAGTTTTATGTTTTAAGAATGGAAATTACATATGAAATAAAAATATTTTACAATAATTACAATTACATAATTGTCTTACCTGTACATATTCCTGTAGACCTTTCACAACAGCTAGAGCTACATCTTTTATTATGCGAGAGATACTTGGGGTTGAAACTTTAAAAGTGTACATTAAACTCGCGAAGCTATCTCCACTCGCTGCATACCTCAAAAATATTGCGAGCCTTGTCGCCTCTGGAATTGCTTCACGAAAATAGGTGTTTCTTTTACATATTATTGGGCCAACCAGCGTCAAAAGTAATTCAAAATCAGTAGGTGACATCCAAGTGAAATTTTTAAAAAGAGAACTTTGCGCCAGCCTTACTTCATCCATGATACTCAAAGTTTCTTTCCTTCTTTGGAGAAACGGGTTTATCCAGTATGAAGGCTTCTTTCGTTTTTTTTTCGCTGATTATTATCATTATTAACAATAATTAGTACTGCCGCTACAATTGTAACAGCTTGTTCGTCACTCGCCATATCTAGGTACACTAAAAAGTTAGACGCATAAATGGAAATTCGGTACACGCAACACGCAAGTTGCAAGCAGGTAGCATGCATCTGTGCAAGCGCATAAGGTATGCAAGGCAGATGCGTAGTTGCATGCGCAGTTGCACAAATGGAAAGCCGGCTTAAATCGAATTTTGCATACTTGGTCTTCTTGAAAACAGCTCTTTTTCGTCAATGTAAGAGTCTTATTTTCAAAATAGCCTAATAAGTAATGTGCCAGCTAGTAGCCGTTATTTAATTATTTTCGGAAATCTAGTTTTCTTTGGAGAATATTAAATACGAGTATGCTTTTTTAATTCTGTATTACCAAATTAGACCAAATTAGCAACATTATACCGAAAACCGCATGTCAATGCCTTTTTTCTATCTCGAGATATCTTAAGAAATGTGTATATTTTAAACATAACTGTTACTGTCACCGGTAAACGAGGTTAAGGAAAAGTAGTGTGCTATGGAAAAAAACAAATAAACATTTTCCAGATGTAAACGTATATAATTAATTAAAACAACAATAAGACAAACAACACTATAAAATATAACAAAGAAATAAAAGCAACTACTTACTTAGTCTTAGTGACTGCCTAAATGTTCAAATTGTTGCCTATCATTTTCGATGCAAGTATTTACTGTTTCAAGAGTAGATTGAACAGCAGTCTCAATTTCTGCTTTCGCAATGCTTTGAATGGAGTTTCGTATTCACTAGATTCTAGATCATGTTTTCTCGCGTAGTGGGCCTAGCGGCAAAAAGAAGGTCTTTAATCCGTCCCCATAAATAGAAGTCTAAAACAGTTAAATCTGTTACTATTCAATCTACTTTTGAAAGAGTAAATGCAATAATTGCATCGAAAAAATGGACAAAAATTTGAACATTTAGGCAGTCACTAAGACTAAGTAAGTAGTTGCTTTTATTTCTTTGTTATATTTTATAGTGTTGATTGTCTTATTGTTGTTTTAATTAATTATATACGTTTACATCTGGAAAATGTTTATTTGTTTTTTCCATAGCACACTACTTTTCCTTAACCTCGTTTATCGGTGACAGTAACTAACAGCTATATTTAAAATTTACACAATTCTTAAGATATCTCGAGATAGAAAAAAGTTATCGACATGTAGTTTTCGGTATTATGTTGCTAATTTGGTCTAATTTTGTAATACATGATTAAAAATGCATACTTGTATTTAATATTTTCCAAAGAAACTAGATTTCTGAAAATAATTAAATAACGCCTCCTAACTTGCATATTACTTATTAGGCTATTTCGAAACTAAGACACTTACATTGACGAAAAAGAGCTGTTTTCAACAAGATCAAGTATGCAAAATTCGATTTAGCAGAACCCGACTTACAGCCATTTTTTCATAAGAAGGTTCCCACTCACCCCCACCTCTTATTTGCAAAGGTAGACTTAAACTTGTGAAATCAAATATGCGCAGAATTTTATGAAGAATACGATGATTGGATTTTCAGTGCCCTTTCATTAGAAACATTTTGTAAAATTTTGATTTTTAATTTTTGATATTTAATTACGCCCTCTAGCGGTGGACCTACAATTATGAAAATAATTTCCAGGCTTTTCCCGAGGCAACTTTTGTTATAAATATTTTTTCCCAAAGCTGTACTATAAACGGTTCCTGAGATATGGCCGAGAGCCATTCTTATCGGGACACCCGGTACGTTCACTACAGTTTTCACTGGTTAATACCTGACCAATTTGTATTACAGTAATATTGATTTGTGTAAAAACTAAATAATTCAATATAAACTAATTTAGTTAATAATTACGATCACACACACCAACATTAAGAAAGGTAAAGTTTTTCTTTCATTAAACGTATTGAACAACTCAGACTACAAAAATATATCGGACATAATAGATGAAAATTCTATTATAAATGACTTAAAAGGAAATGTGCCAGACAAATAACGCGGAGGCAATTCCAAACGTAAATAATAAATATAATTTATTAACTCTCTATCGATTAACCATTATAAGCATTATCTTTTGTCACTTTCTTATTGTGCATACTAATATCACGACTAATTTCCAAGCCACAGATTGATTTTTCAGGATATTGTCGATACAAATGATAGAGAAATACTTCACTAGAACTTTTGAAATTCTCTATCGTTATAAAAATTAAAAGAGTACCTATATTATACAAACATTAAACATAAATACATAATATAATATGTATTACGTTTTTACATACACACATAAAACTATCTAAAAACACAAAGTTGTTTTCTCATAATATTATTCATTAATTACACAGCCCAACAAAAAAACATTTTTGTCTTGCTGCCGAAAAAAAATGAAGTGATTTTAGTTAATTCATCTGTGCTGATTCCAAAAATACAAACCTTTTCTTTGTATCAGCTCTAGTTTTCGAGATATAACATACTTATCAAATACTTAAATATTCTTACATTTCTGTATATTCCACCACTATAATTGCAATATGTTTATAAACAAACTTAACAAATTTTAAGATAAATGGGCAAATGAACAAAAGGGCCTATTTTGGTGTTCATTTAGGAGATCAAGATAAATCCTGAGCTCCACATGTAGTATGCAAAACTTGTATTGAAAACTTGCGACAGTGGACGAAAAGACAACGAAAATGTTTAAATTTGGTTTTCCAATCGTATGGAGGGAACCAAAAAAATCATTTTGACGATTGCTATTTCTGTCTGTGAATATAAAGGGCATTAATCGTAACAATCGACATACGTGAACATATCCTAACCTGGATTCAGCAATAAGACCAATTCCACATCAGCTTGAGCAGATACCCATTCCAATATTTAGCAGTCTACCTATGTTACCAGAGGATAATGCATAACGTTATTTGACGAACTGCAGACTAATAGATTTGAGGAAGACGACAGTGATTTTAAAGGGGATTCAATACGTCCTAAGCGTTTTACTCAAGAAGAGCTAAGCGATCTTATCAGAAATTTGAACCTTCCAAAGGATTCTTCAGAGTTGCCTACCTCCAGTCTAAAAGAAAAGAATCTTCTTCACCCAGACATCAAAATTACATACTACCGAATAGAGATAAAAGATCTTTTGCCTTTTTTTTTCAGCAAGATGATATGGTTTTTTAAAGGACTGTTAAAAAAATGGGTGTATCGGAGTATACACCAGATCACTGGCGTCTTTTTATCGACAGTTCCAAACGAAGTTTAAAGTGTGTCCTTCTATATAATGGCAACAAATATGGAAGTATACCAATTGGGCATTAGAGTGGAATAAATGCTCAACAATTTTAACAAACACGGTTGTCATATGAGTATTAAAATTCATTACCTCCACAGCCACTTAGACCGTTTCCCAGAAAATCTTCACCAAGATATCAAAACGATGGAAGCGGGATATCAGGAAGATGGGGCTATCACATGATGGCGGATTACTGCTGGAGTCTTCAAAGGGGCTGTCCTTTTAAAGCATTTGCAAGAAAATCATATAAAAGGAAGTTTTTAGGTGACGCCGAATAACACATTTTTGTTGCGACGCTGCCGGTTAGGTTAGATGAAAAGTTAAGTTTTTTTGGCAGATATGTGTGATGATTTTTGTAAGTACATTATTGTACAATAAATATCTTACTTTTTATTCGTATTTGGTTTATTTCATGGGTAGCAGCACTACATATGTAGGTGGTGCTGCGTTAAATTACCCTATATGTTAGAAATGTGATCTGTTGTCGTATTTTCTGAAAACGATCTGATGGAACAAATCTGGTGGCATTTTTGGATTGAGCAGACCCAAATTACCTAGAAACAGTAAAAAAATTTCCGGCAGCAAACTGTGTGTTTACCAGTGTTATAATTGGATTTCAAATATGTACTGCCATGCCGTTATAAATGCCTGATTAGTGAGCAATGAATAGGGAACTTGCGTAAAAATTTAAATTCGAAAAAAAATGCTATAAATCACAACAGAACATAATTTAAAACATATATCAAAAAAAAAGTTTATTTTGTCTTTCGTTTGGCCCTTAAAGACGATTAAAAATTCAAATTAGAGCAGCCAGCCCAAACCGCGTCCTCATTGGTCGTGACGTCATATAATTGTAGTATTGGATGTCCTCGCCATTAATTTATTAAGTTTGGCATTCGTTTTGACACTGACACTCAGTTTTATAAATATTTTGATAGATTTTCCGATGTCAACAAACTGGTATATATTATTACAATGGCATACGATAAATGTCATTAAAATATAAATATAACCATAAATATAAACATAAATAAAGTATAATTAGGTGACGTTACGGGTCGTTTGAACTATTTTAAATACACAGAAGATTTTAAATTTGTAGGTACTTCTAAGTCATTATGAGTTTTTGAAGAGTGGAATTTTGGAAATCTCTTTTTTAAACAAAACTGAACATTATTATACAGGGTGTAACGAAAATACAGGTCATAAATTAAATCACATATTCTGAGACCAAAAATAGTTCGAATGAACCTAATTTACCTTAGTACAAATATGCACATAAAAAAAGTTACAGCCCTTTGAAGTTACAAAATGAAAATCGATTTTTTCGAATATATCGAAAAATATTACAGATTTTTTATTGAAAGTGGACATGTGGCATTCTTATGGCAGGAACATCTTAAAAAAGAATTATAGTGAAATTTGTGTACCCCATAAAAATTTTATGGGGGTTTTGTTCCCTTAAACCCCCCCCCCAAACTTTTGTGTACCTTCCAATTAAATTATTATTGTGGTACCATTAGTTAAACTCAATATTTCTAAAACTTTTTTGCCTGTTAGTATTTTTTCGATTAGGCAGTTTTTATCGAGTTGCGGCTTCTTTTTTAATATGTTTACATAAAAATTTTATGGGGGTCTTGTTCTTTTAAACCCCCCAAATGTTTGTGTATGTTCCAATTAAACTTTTACTGCGGTACCATTAGTTAAACACAGTGTTTTTAAAACTTGTTTGCCTCTTTGTATTTTTTCGAGAAGGCACTTTTTATCGAGATATTACTTCTTTTTTAATATGGTTCAAAATATACCTAAAAATGTAAATCATAAATAAATTTTCATATTATTACTCAGTCTCCATAATCGTACTTAGCCATATACAAATATGTGGTGGATTTGACAAATATTCAAAATATCTCGATAAAAACTGACTTTACGAAAAAGTACTAAGAGACAAAAAAGTTTTTAAAACATTGTGTTTAACTAATGGTACTACAATAATAATTAAATTAGAACGTACAGAAAAGTTTGAGGGGGCTTAAAGAACGAAACCCCCATAAATTTTTTATGGGGTGTCCAAATTTCACTATAATTTTTTCTTAAGATACTACTACCATAAGAATGCCACATGTCTATTTTCAATAAAAGATCTCTAATAGTTTTCGATATATTGGAAAAAATCGATTTTCATGTTGTAAATTCAAAGGGCTGTACCTTTTTTTATGTGCACATTTACACTAAGGTAAGTTAGGTTCAATAGAACTATTTTTGTTCCCAGAATATGTGATTAAATTTATAACCTGTATTTTTGTTACACCCTGTATAATAAAAAAAATGTATAAGTTCCCTATTGATCCTAATTTCAGATTGATCCTAGTTTCAGTGTAATGCGATTTCTCTATGATAAAATAATTAATTAAAAGTTAAGAAAAATATTAATTCAATGTAATTTAACATAAAAGTCAAATCTAACAACAAAAGTGTTTAATAATTTGCCTTTCGTCCAGCAGTATAACTTGACACCGCATTGCCATGCTTAAAATTAAATTATTAATGTTGTTTTAAGGCAATAGGATCCATTCATGTCTAAGGTGATTTTGAAAACCCTGTTTAATATAAACATAGTGCAGATGGAGGGTAACAGTCTATGAAACATCTCCCATATATGGTCGAAGGGATTAAGATCTAATTAAGTCCTTATTATAAAACAAATCTCTTTCTGTTGCTACAGTATGTGGCCCCCGAGTTCACAGAACTCCATTTCTGTATGCCCCAATGCACATGTTGCTGTTAATGCTGTTAATCTGGGTCCACATTTCTAAGACACGGGAACACTCAATGTACTGTTAATGTTCAGGTTAGGTTCATGTTAGCTATTCCTCCAAGTTTGGTCACATGAAGTCAGTGGCGCACCCAGGGGGGGTTTTGCGCCAAAAATTCTAGGTGCGCCACTGCATGCAGTAATGTTGTGGGTATTTTCTAGGACCCCATAACAACATGGGGCAAATTTCTTACAATATCTGAAAAATTATACTGCCGGAATTAATAAGGATCCATGAGAAAACTATCATGAGGGACTTTCTGGCAAAAATTGGCAAAGTTATCATATTTGTTTGGAAAGTTTTCTATATCTCTAAATCTTTTCTGAGCTTCTACTGGTTTTCGCATTTTTCTTTTTTAAAAATATCTAGGATAACAGGAATAATAATCTCGTAAAAAATAACGATTCAAATGGCTTCGGTTTAGATTATCCTTTAAGGGTCCCTGACTAGGATTACAGATGAATGGATCAGATGAGGTTCTAACCAATGGTTCAGAAGGAAAAATTATTAAAGGGAAGACCGACCTCTCAAGTCTTGAAAAACAATCGATGTATTGGAAGAACATCTTAGAAAATACCCGGCTCTCCAGTTAGGGACTTAAGGCATTGTCCCCATTACTCGTAAAAGTTTGTATGGCAACGAATCCCAGAATACAGGAAATACCAGATCAAATACATGGACAACGACCACGTGGCGACGAAACAGGATAATTAAATTTACAACATGGTAGGTACACTGATCTGGCGACGTAAAACAGACAACGTTACTAAAGAACTTGAACAACAAAAAATATCAAGATCAGTTATTACAGAAACAAAAACATGCAAGGGAAAGAGAATCACATTAACTGCAAAATTGTCCACATTTTAGCGGAGTACCAAAAGACGAGACAGTGGCCAAGAATCTAAAATAAAATTATTATCAAAGACAGATATTGGAAGGTCGCCATAATTGTATCTAGCAGGCATTTAGTAACATAAATGGTAATAAAATTAAAAAACCTCTTAGGTGTACATATCTCAAGCACACAAAAATGGTTAGTTTATATTATTATTCTTGTGAAGAAGCTTCATCAGATTCATCAAAGAAACATGTCAAGTTGGTTATATTCGCTTGAAGTTAAAAATAGTTTTAGGCTTTACTTAATTAATAAACAGATTTCCATCAGTAACGGCTAATTCGATAATAGTTATTTATGTACCAAGTCAGTAAAGTGACTCTTTATCGAACGAGTCTGATATTACGAGAAGAGCGAGCGTAGCGAGCGAGGAGAGTAACAGACGAGTTCGATAAGGAGTCTTTACTGACGTCGTGCATACAAAATTTTATCGCCAACATATATTTTTTAAATTTAATGTCGTCCGAACCACTGGGGTTATAAACGACAACAATCGAAAATACATATAAAAATAAAAAGAGATTGTAATATGAAGTAAATACATATGTACTACCAAAATGTATACCTGAAAAATTTGTGATACAATTAAATGTCTTTTATTCCTATTTCCGTTAAAAACTGTATGATATTGTTAATATCTGTATTGTCTCTAAGAAGCTCAGATATGTCCCTGGGAAGGTTGAGTTTACTTCTCGTTTGCTGGTATATTTGACAAATCGGTTAAGATATGTTTTATTGATATAAAATAATATTTGCCAACATAATTTAATATTGTTTTTAACACTTACTTGCAATTTACAATTTAAGAACTTTTTAAATTTTAGACGTCATAATAATTTCATGACAGTGATGACAGATAACTTGCAAGATGGCCGCTTTCAATTTTTAATCGATTGTTATCAATATTGAATAATTAATAAATCGGTAAAGTTTTAATTTATTTTATATGAATATAATTACAAAATACTATAGAATTTCACTTTTTGACATAAATTTAATTGATAATATCGCAAATTGCGTACAATATTTTTAATAATTAAAGTAAATAAATTGTAAGTCCATTCAAATACTCGACATTCGATCTTTGCCATCGACCAATTACATTCAATCTCGGTTAATTTGATTTATCGCCAACCGTCACTAAAGTCATTCATTATTGTACTCATTTGACGCCATTTGCGGCAGTAAAGTAAAACTTTATTGTACTGAAAGAAGAATTTTACTTTACCTGCCGCGATTAATCAAATTAACTGAGATTGGATGTAAGCGGTCGATGGAAGCAATCGATTATTTATTTTAGTGAACTTAAAATGTATTTACTTTAATTATTAAAAATTTTGTACAAAATTTACGTTATTATTAATTAAATTTATGCCAGAAAGTGAAATTCTCTAGTATTTGCGGCAGTAAAGTAAAACTTTATTGTACTGAAAGAAGAATTTTACTTTACCTGCCGCGATTAATCAAATTAACTGAGATTGGATGTAAGCGGTCGATGGAAGCAATCGATTATTTATTTTAGTGAACTTAAAATGTATTTACTTTAATTATTAAAAATTTTGTACAAAATTTACGTTATTATTAATTAAATTTATGCCAGAAAGTGAAATTCTCTAGTATTTTGCAATTATATTCATAAAACATAAATTGAAACTTTACAGATTTAGTAATTAGGTACTTATTCAATATTGATTACTTGAACAACTATCGATTAAACATCGAAATCGGCCATCATACGCATTCTGTCATCGTCATTACTGTCATACGAAATTTTTATTTCGTCTAAAATTAATAAAATTCTTAAATCTTTTAAGTTTTGTATTAATGCAAATATATTATGGAATGGTGTTTTTGTTAATTCGATTATATATAGGACGGTGACAGATTAATGATAATTTGTCAGCAAATATATTTATTTAGATTTTCTACTATTCACCAAAGGAAAAGCAACTGCGCTGCTGAAGCCTACACTTCATAAACAATAACGTAGCTATTAACGGTATTTTTAATTTCAGGTTTTTTATTTTAAGTGTTAAAATTGGTTTAATATTTAAATAAAAATACGATTAAACTGTTTAAAATATATTTATAAAGTATAACGTCTTACGTGCGTACCAAGTACACACACTCTTTTTTCATTAGGATGTAATTAAGTAAGTGTTAATGTTTTTTATGATTGGCGATAAAATTTTGTATGCACCAAGTCAGTAAAGACTCTTTATCGAACTCGTCTGTTACTCGCCTCGCTCGCTAACGCTCGCTCTGCTCATAATATCAGGCTCGTTCGATAAAGAGTAACTTTACTGACTTGGTACATAAATAACTATAATCGCGGCAGGCAAAGTAACATTCTTCTTTCAATACAACAAAGTGTTACTTTACTGCCGCAAATGAGGGCAAATGAGTACAATAACGAATGACTTTAGTGACGGTTGGCGATAAATAATATTATCCTAATTAGCTCTACAATCCTTTCTGGATCTTGGCCTGTTCACAGAGAATTCGCCACTCCTGTCTCCTGTCGATTTCTAGCAACTTCCCTCGATCTTCTTACCCTTAGAATTTTAACTTATTCCACATCATCAATCCATCTTCTACACGGTCGTCGTCTACTTCTTCTTCCCTCTGGATTTGAGACTGGCAATATCTTCTTATATTCATTATCTAACATAGTAGCAATGTGTCCAGCCCAACTCAATCTCTGCACCTTAACAAATTTCATAATATCTGGATCTATGTACAGTTGGTATAATTCAAAGTTATATCAAAAATGAATAAACATTTTCAATTTCTAAGGTTCCCATTGCTTTCAATCTGGTGGGATGTAGAGTAATATTTTTAATGTTATTTTATGTGCTATTAGATTGAAAAGTTAGTGCTTTTTAAAGTTATATCTTTGACGCCATCGACCAATTTCGTTTACGGCCCCAAAAATCTTCCGGAGTATTTCCTTTCAAAGATCTCGTCTGTTTGGGATAAAGTCGATGTTTCAGCCTCATATATCAAAACCAGTCTTATTAAGGTCTTACAAATATTAAGCTTTTCTGCACGTTTTACGTTTTTATTGTTCAGAAGACCATGGAGATTTCTGTTTGCTATTGCTATGCCTCTTTTTACTTCGTCGATTGTCTATATATGTTACCGGCTAAACCCGATTTTAGGACAAACTAGTTTGGCCTAGGCCAATGCCTAGGACAAGCTAGTTTGTCCTAAGCGCGAAAGGATAAACTAGTATGGCCTAGGCCAAACTAGTTTGTCCTATCGCGCGTAGGCCAAACCAGTTTGTCCTACGCCAAACTAGTTTATCCTGATATAAATACACACACTTCAGGCCAAACTAGTTTGGCCTAGGCCAAACTAGTTTATCCTGATATAATAAAGACTCACACTTCAGGATAAACTAGTGTGGCCTAGTCCAGCGATTTTCAATCTTTTTGAGTCATGTACCACCAAATACTTTTTATTATTTTAGGTACCACCTAACTGAAATACCTATCTAGCTAGGTGATCTAATCAACTATAATAGTAGTGCTAATTTATCTATTTTTGTGTTTTGTGTACCACCTCAAATAATGAATTGTACCACCAGTGGTACATGTACCACAGATTGAGAACCGCTGGCCTAGTCTAAACCAATTTAGTCGAGTCGAAAGTAATTTAGCGAACATGTAAGGACTTTTACATGCGGGGAATTCCCAAACCACGTCCCAAAAGGGATGGCAAAAAAATTATACATCGATATATAATTGTATCATATGATACATCGAATGAAGATACATGCTATAAATCAATATATTCTTGTATAATTAAATAATATAAAAAATAATAAATAAAAGGATGAGGTTTTCTCCAAAAATTAAAAGAAAGGATACACTTACGAATAAAATCAAGTACAATTAATATTGTTTTCAGCAATTTTGAGAAAATGTGAAAACGTTGAATTATCCACGTCCGTCTGTCCGTCCGTCTGTCTGTCTGTACGTGAACTAAACTCCTTCGTCATTATACCAGGTAGAATGACAAATGAGGTGTCAAATGAAAGCTTATAATCCAAGGATGCTAGTAAAGATTAGAAATTTGACCCAGGGTCTGTCCGTCCGACCGCGAATATAACTCAATATTATTGTTTGTTTGTTACGAATAATTATAATTTTAATAAAAATGTATATTTTTCCAAGAACAAAGTGTTTTATTCAATTTATTATTTATATTAAGCAGTACTAGTTCGCTGAATTACTTTCTTCTTCTTGGCTTTTTCCCATTATGAGTTCGCCGTTTTCGTCTTCCATAGCACTCTATTCTTCCAGTCGGCATCTCTGAGGCCTCTATCTATCATAGCATTTCCTATGTGAGTTTTCCATCTCACAGCAGGTCTTCCTCTCCGTCTTCCTCCCCGCGAGTCCCAGTCCAGTAACCTTTTCGGCCACCTGTGCTCCGGCATTCTTTTTACAGGCCCGTACCATTTCAGGGCTCTACTTTTACTACCACAACTTTTTTGTAATTGAGCATTCTACTTCTATTCAGGTTCATATTTCCTCTGTTCTTATTCTATCCTACCTGGTAATTTGTAGACACCTTCCCATAAACTCCGATTCAACTGTTCGTATTTTCTTTCGTATTATTGTTGTCGCTGTCCATTCTTCCGCTCTTGTAGGGTAATATTCAGCACTTTGCCCTGAAAAATCCTTTTTTGTTTTCTTTAGTTAGAGTGTTCTTCCATATCACTCCATGGAGTGATTTCGTGGCTCGTTTTTCCCGTACTATTTTCATTTCTATACCTTTCATACAAGTGCCATCTCGGTTTATCGTTTACCCTAAATACTTAAAACTCTTACAACTCTTAATAGTGTATTCTAAACTTACGTTTAAATCAGCAACCAACATGTAATCAATTACTTTCGACTAGATTAAATTGGTTTAGACTAGGCTAAACTAGTTTATCCCAAATCCCAATATAAAAACATACACTTCAGGATAAACTAGTTTGACCTGAAGTGTATGTATTTATATCAGAATAAACTAGTTTTTCCTAGGACAAACTAGTTTGGCCTACGCGAGATAGGCCTAGGCCATACTATTTTATCCTAACGCGCTTAGGACAAACTAGTTTAGCCTAGGCCAAACCTATTTTCCAGCCGCGTCGATTTGTGCAATCTCCTGGTCGGAGATCTCTCTCAGACATCTTCTGCTTTCTTAATTCCACTTATCCAGATTGTTTTTCGGTCTGCCCCTTTTCCTTCTTTTCGGGGGTTGCCATTCCATTATTAGCTTTGGGAGTCGATGTTCCTCCATTCTTTGTACATGGCCATACCAACACAGTTGTTTTTGTTGAACTTCTTCTATTATGTTTGTTTTTCTGTTCATAATATCTCGTACCTGTTCATTCGTTATATGTGAGACTCTGGAGATGCAGGCCGACCTTCGCCAGAAGTTTATTTCCAGTGCGAGCAACTTCTGTTCTGTTGGCTTATTCAGTTGCCAGGTTTCACATCCATACAGTACCACGTTTTTAAAAATGCTATTATATAGCCGTGTTTTTTTTTTCTTTTGATATGGTTTTTGACCAAAGTAGTGAGTTCAATGCTCCTATTACCTTCTTTTCTTTCATAATTCTTTCCTCTATTTCGATCGTCGTGTTTGTTATATTTACTAGATTTCTAAGATATGCGAACTCTTTGACTTGCTTCAAGGTATAGTTAGTTGTTAATTTGGACTCCCTACTTAACATATATTATATTTGGTTTTTTTCCACGATTACAACGACAATCAATTGTGGATAATGTATTCCTTTCTTTTAAAGGGTCCTTTTAAATCATGCTTTAGAGGCTTCAGAGATTAACTCGATTAGAAAATTATTTAAAATAAATTTAAATCTCAATCAATCGAAAATTAGTTTCGTTAGATACAAGTACTACATGTATGTCCCACAACCGCCATTGGAAACGGAATTATAATTTATGATTCCAATAGCGCCTGCTGATACATAAAAACGTTTTATCTATAATTGGTTCGGTTTAGGGTGCATATTAAAATTCTCATACGGGTACAGTCTCAAAATTCGGTTGGTGAAATGGGAATTTTATGTGTCTCGAGAAGATTATTTTTCTAATACTTTAACAATGAGTGCTATGGAACAATAACGGAACAATAAATTTAAGGAAAAAGTTTTTGACTGCGGAATTCGTAGAATGTTTAATTTTCGGTTATAAATGACGACATGTGTTGCGTAAATAACTTATACTCAATTTTTTACGAAATAAGATATTCTAACCCTTATCGGGGCAACACATTTTACTTACGTAACCGGGCAACTCGGGTCCGTTGGGCCCACCACTGTTCTTGAATGTACTATTCTTATTTACCCATATATTTCTAATATTCTTTTTTAATTTTTATTAAAGTTAAATTTAAATTGGCTGGATTAAAAAAAAGGTGCTACTATAGTATGCGATCTACCTGAAGGATTTGCACAAAATAATGAAATACAAGAAAACTTTTGTAGAAAAAATATTTATTCACAAGTAATAATCATTTGGAGCCAAATAAAGACTTACATAAATAAAAAAAAACTTTTTTCTACGAGCGTGCAAAAATGTCTGCTTTTCCGGACACGTTTTAGTTTGGAAAGTTTGACTTTTCCCCATTACTTTTCCGCATTACTTTTCCGCACTGAATTTAGATATTTTAATACTGCTTTAAAATAATTATAATACATGCAATAAACTAATATTTAGATATTATTTACTAATTTATTTCAAATGTATCTTATTCTGTTCATGTTTAATGCAATTAACGCGACAATTCGATGAAATAAAATTATTTTGACATAATATTCAAAAGTCAAATCAGTAGACAATAAAAGTGGTTTTGAATCGTCGTCATGGAAACCGAGATCGTCGTCATGCTGACCAATTATAATGAAAGTTTGGTTTTGACAATCTTGTCAAAGAATTAATTTGTGTATGTATTTTCGTATTAATTCAATTAATTGATTAAGATTTGGTCATTTTTTAAACGCCCCTAGAAAAAATATTGTTCCTAACTCTTGCGGAAAGTCTTTTTTCCGCACTCGAAACTGCAATCACGTTGCGGAAAAGTATAGCTTTCGCACTTTTTAAGAAAATAACTATTGTAAATCTACCAGGCCATTTTATTTGAAAAGAGGGGTTGATGTTTACGCATATCCTGGAAAAAGATTACGGTGTTGTTGCCTTTCATTATTGTGTGAAACCCCGTCTGAGAAAAGATAATAGTAATTAGCAGGTCATGTATAAAGTACCGACAAAAACAATCGTTACAAGATGAATAAAACGCATAAGTCAGAAGAATATGATTATTTTACTTTTTCAAATTATTAATACTTTGTTATATCAATTTACTATTTTAGTTGGGACTAAGCCACAAGATTAGCTTATTCCCAACTACACTTCTCAACAATTGAAGTGGATATTATGAATTAGTTATTTTCCTAACAAGTACAGAAAGTCATACTTTTCCACACGCGACTACAGTTTGCCAAACGACGCGAAGCGGGAGTTCGGCAAGCAGTCGAGTGCGGAAAAGAGACTTTCTGCAAGAGTTAGGAACAATATTTTTTTTACGAGCGTGCAAAAATGTCTACTTTCGCGCACGCATTTTAGTTTAGAAATTTTCACTTTTCCGCACGCGTGTTACTTTTCCTCACGCGGTTTTTACTTTTCCGCACGCGTGTTAATTTAGATATGTTAATATGGCCTTCTAATATATAGAAAAGTATTTTTTGTTTATTGTATTCCTATGAGAATTCGAGAATCTGGTCAAGATTGGAGCGCTGTAAAACCTAGATAATAAATAAAATTAAACAACTTTATAGCGAAAATTGTTCATTGAAAAATCCTCTACAAAATCGCTATGATATTATTTTATTGTGAAATGAACGCAAAAAAGTTATAACCTCCAAAAGGAAACTCTTACAAAATTTTCTAATATTTTTATTTATAACTTTTTTGTTGGTCACTTGACGATAAGAAGTAAAAGATATAAAATTGTAGAAAATTTAATTTGCTACATTTTATGTGTAATTAAATTTTCTGTAGGATTGCTATTTTAGAAGATACAGCGCGAAAACCCTTTGCACCCCTTTTTCCAATATGGCGGCCGGGGGACAAGGGTGGCGACCCCAAAAACTTGAACTTAAGCTTCTACTGAACCTCCCTACACATTAAAAAAAATAAAATTGACTCCTCTAAGAAATGCAACCTAAATGTAACATTTTAATGGACTAATAGACAAAACATAAAATTAATAATAGTAGCACATACTATTCCGTCACGATTTACAAAAAGTACAAAAATCGAAAGTAGTTAGACATTACATCTAAATTATTTAAAGCTTTCCTGGAAGAAGCGTTTAGGTTCAAGACTACTATAGTTAGTGGAACATTTATAAGTGTATGACGGAACGAAATTTGCAATTTAAATAGTAGGAAACTGCACGTATCCAGGGCGCTTAATGGGAAATAGAATACTTAACACTCAACTAAAAATAACTGTAAACTATTTACTATTTTTATTGGGAATAAGGCACAATTAAAATGCCACAAAAGTACCATAAATTAGTGTAAGCTAGTCAGCATGCTGAAATCCAGTTTTATTGATTAAAAATAAAAAACTTCTTAAAAAGTTAATCGCTTCCTAGCATCATCATCGTCATTTTCTTTGCGGGGTCGACTTCCCTAATTGCATTTCTCCACACAATTCTATCCTGGGTCATATCAGTATTAATCCCCTTTACCAACATGTCCTGCCTAATCGTCTCCCCCCACGTCTTCTTTGGTCTTCCTCTCCTACTCCTTCCAGGAATCTACACTTCAGCTACTCTTCGTATTGGATGATTAACGTCTCGACGATGACCATGAACAAACCATCTCAACCTATGCTCTCTCACACCTAGACTTCCCCTCATATTCTCATTTTTAATTTTATCCTTTCTTGTCACTCCACTCATCCATCTAAGCATTCTCATCTCCGCCACCTGCATTCGTTGTTCCTCTTTCTTTTTCACTGCCCAACATTCAGTTCCGTACATCATAGCCGGTCTTATGGCTGTTTTATAGGATTTTCCTTTCAGCTTCATTGGAACTTTTCTGTCACACCACACACCACTCGCTTCCTTCCACTTCATCCATCCAGCCCCAATTCTACTGCATGCATACCCATCTATTTCTCCATTACTCTGTAATACCCATCCCAGGTACTTAAAACTATTGCTTTTTACAATCAGTTCACCATCCAAAGATACCATTTTATTTGTAGTAACTCCATCTTTAAATGAATATTCCAAATACTCTGTCGTTGTCCTACTAAGTTTTAAACCTTTTTCCTCCAGAGCTCGTGTCCACTGTTCCAGTTTTTGTTCTAAGTCTCTTTCACTATTTCCTTCTAACACGACATCATCAGCATACATTAAGCACCATGGAATGTTACCCTGTAGTTTACAGGGCTGTTATCTGGCACCAAGTTAGAGTTGTGCCGTTGTTTGTTTTTACTTGGGAATGAAAGTCACCTTTTCTCGGAGGTGAAAAATATACGTTTAAAATAAGTCCGGAAATGGATAAATTGACTAATTATAAGCCACTTTTGTTCTATAGAGCTTCTTTTTCAAGTGACTTGCGAGTGAAAATATTAATTTTTCAACAAAAAAAAAAAACACGTGTTCAGACGGTTTTTCGCAAATAACTCAAAAAATAAGTATTATACCGAATTAAATATTATCGAAAAATTATCAGTAGTAATTGCACAAGAGCTCTGAAATTATTGAATTTTTCCCAAGTGACACTTTGACAGTTTTAATTTCACGAGCCGAAGGCGAGTGAAATTATGTCAAAGTGTCACGAGAGCAAAAATTCTATATTAATTTCAGAGGACGAGTGCAATTTGTTGCGATTATTTCATGAATAAAACTGTTCAAAACCAAAATTTTATTGTAATTTATTTATGTAAGTACCATTAAACACACAGTTTTTATAAATATTTGACGATTGAAAGTCATCACTTTTATAATTTTTAAAACATTAATTGTCAATTATGTCACTGAATGTATTTTTTCGTAGCAACGAAGGGCATCTGACGTAATATACTTAACGACGGGAGATTATCAAAAATTATCGATTTAATTCAGATTTCTGTAGTTTTCTATTGGTCAGAATCTCCTATGAATGAAATAATCAGTAGTAATTGCACAAGAGCTCTAAAATTCTATATTAATTTTAGAGATCTAGTGCAATTTGTTGCGATTATTTCATGA